>NC_058407.1:5322171-5334664 GCF_002201575.2 Neomonachus schauinslandi
AAGTGTCAGGAGGGGAGGGGGCTTAAGTGTCAGGAGGGGAGGGGGCTTCAGAGAGGCATGTATGTCAGCGGAGGCAGGAAGGAAGGAGGAGGCCAGGGGGAGGGGTATTGGGGGACAGCAGAAGTAGCTGGTAAGCAGGACCAGCCAGTACAAAGGCCCTGAGGCAGGTGTGTGCATGACGTGTCCCGGGAGCAACAGGGAAGACAGTGGAGTGGAGGAAAGAAGCAGGTGGGAAAGACGCAGGAAAGGTGGTCTGGGAGATGGGTGGGTTACCTCGTGTGCCCCTGGCCCAGGAGGCAATCTCTGACCCAGGCTGGTTCCCCTCAGCTTCCCCATCTGATGGTAAGAGGAGCCTCAACGTCGGAATCCCAACCCCGAGTAGCACCCAGGCCCCCAGGCCTGTCCTGCCTGCACGAGCCCAGCTCCCAAATCAGCAAATAGTGAGTGGTTGTCATGATAGAAATCACTTTATATAACAATATCATGAAACCCTGGGGAGGAGCTGGGAAGAAACCCCCCAGAAATAATGAAGTAAAGACAACGGACTCGCTATGAATAGAAACCCCATTTGCAAAAACCGCAGAAGGGATCACAATATTTCCAAATCTTCCCATGGCTTTGCTTTAATTGCCGCCAAGCACCACTTTCTTCCTGATGCTTTAATCAACCAATTTAGATGTATTACTGTGCTTGACACAAGCTTGATTTCTGATAAATGAAACAAAAATATTAAGAACACTGGCACAGTTGGGAACAGCAGGCCCGCTCCCTGCCCATGGCCTGCCTAACACTTCTGCAAAACGTCCCCGCTCGTTCAGCAAATCTTTGCCGAGGGCCTACTGTGTGCCAGGCCCCCAGAGGGGCCTGCAGAGAGCAAGCAGATACATGAGACACCCCTCCCACCATGTTGGGGAACTCCCAGATCAGTGGAGTATTTGTAACAACATGACAAAGGAGCAAGGTGCCCAGATGGGCAGGAGGTGCTTCAGCCAAGACAGAACCGGGAAGGGGGAGTCCTCCTGGGGAGGGAGGGGCAGGGAGAGGAGCAGCAGGGGCAGCAGAGGCCTTAGTGAGGGAGCTGACATCTTAGAAAAGATTCCACGGAGTGAGCCAGTTAGCTGTATGGGTCTCTTAGGGCAAGAGCATTGCAGAGAAGGGAGCTGACCTTAGCTCTGGGTGGGATGGGGCCATGGAGGGAACAAAGGGGTCTCTGGGGCTGCTGGCTGAGAGTAGACTGGGGGGCAGAGAGGTATTTGAGTTACAGCTCCGCTCCAAATAGCTCAACTGTGTGAATCTGTGATCCTCAAATGACTTGGAAGCTTCCGTGGGGCTCAGGCCGGGGGTCAGGGAGACAACACTGCATTGAAGTTTACAAAGTGGTTCTCCCGACAGCTTTGCAGCTGGGTGTTCTTGGACAAGTCAGGCAACCTCTGGATGGCTTCTGTCTAATCACGGCGTGGCCCGGCTGGCTGCCATGAGGTGTAGGTGAGGCAGTGGGTGAGAATGTGCCGGACCGAAAACAGGTGCTCTCTGCATTCTGAGAAGCACCCTTATGAGTCCTGTGGCCATCACTGACTGGCCCAGGCAAGTCCTCAGAAGGGGATGGGATGGACATGCATCCACAGAGCACCTGCCACGCACCTGTCTGGAGGCACAGGGAGTGGAGGTGAGGGGTGGGGCCACCTGAGCGCTCCACAAACAGAAACTTAGCTGCAAGCAGTGGGTCCCTCATTAGGTCCCCAAGGCCAGACTTGGGGCTGGGAGGGGACGCTGCCGGGCTCTGCCCACGGTCTACAGACCTCCATGCGACATATCCACACAGGTGCCTCCAGGTCCCTGAGACCCAGAACGCAGGCCCAGGTAGGAAGAAGCCCCCTCCCGCCCACACACACACCCTGATGGGCAGACCTGTGTGCTCACCACTAGCTGAGTGCAGCTGGGGAGACTGTAGGAGTCACCCACCCGCTCTGAGCCCCAGGCTCTTCCTCTGTGAGTCAGGGTGGCCGGAAGAGCCCAGCAACTTCGGCGAGTGACTTGCACGACTGGAGCTCTGGGCAGGATAGGAAACATGTGTTCGCTCCAATCACGGCCTCTGCCTTGTCCTCTCTGGCCTCTAAGACAAGCCCCCAGCCCTCCAGCCACATTCGGAGACCAGGTCCACCCCGTCCATGTTCACCCAGCCTGTAGCACTGGCTTTAAGTCCATCCTCCCACCCAGCGCTGGGGGGCCAGGACTGGGAGGACACAGGGCCACCATCATCCTGTCCTGCCTCCTCCCCTCCCTTGCCTGTTGGGACAGTGGAAACCTGGGAGGGTCCCCGGCAGCAGCCTGGCAGGCTCATGTATGATTTTAGCTCACAGTCTACACAGCATGCCTCTGCTGGCCCCAGATCCAGATAAAACCCAGCGTAATGAACCCAGGCCCCTGGCCCATGTATGTGTGAATCACTGCTTTGATATCCCCAAAAGCTGAGCACCAGATTATACTTGATAGCCCCTAGGAATGGGGAGCTCTCTACCCAAGGGGACCATCCCTCTCTGCTCAGCTAGCTGGGGCTCTTCCTACCAATCTGCCCACAGGGTCTCCCCATGGTCCCGGCCCTGCCCCTCGGAGACACAGAGCATGGCCATTTCCTCTCCTCACCAGCTCGGCCCTGTGGGGGTCATCCATTGTGCCCATCCCAGGAGGAGGCATGATACTAACACCAAGCACCCACTATGCGCTTCAGAGGCACCTACTGTGTGCCACATTTTGTGCATACCTCACACCACAGCACCATGCCCCATAATGGGCCACGATCCCCATTTTATAAAGGGTAAAACAGGCTGGGAGAGGTAAAGTCACTGGTCTGAGGTCACGAAGCCTGTGAGTGGCTGATCTGGGGTTTGGCCCTAGGCTCTCAGGTTCCAGAGCAATGCTCTGGGCTGTTAGGTGCCCATACAGAATCTGGCAGCCACGGCAACAGTGTGCACTTGGCAGAGCTGGAGGGTGGGGGTGGGGGGCCTGGGAGGAAGGTCTCCACTCTCTCCGGCAGGGTAGGGGCTGTGGACCAGCTCTACCTGCTGAAGCAAGGGTGTGGCCATTTCCTCACCAGCGGACCCCAGCCTGGAGGACAGGTGGCTTGCCGAAGGTCACCCACAGGAAGCGGCAGAGCCAGGGTTCAAACACCTTCCTGTCCTCCCAGCGGGACCTCAGCCCAGCAGCCAAGCGTGGGCTCGGCACTTTCGGAGATGAGGACTCCCCCCTTCCTCTGGTTCCTCTCCTCTTCCAAACAGCTGGCAGGGCTCAGCCCTGCACCCCAAGATGCCAGGAGCAGCTATCCCCTCCGCGGGCGGCCGGGTCCTTTCGCCCCCACTGCACTCAGGGCTGGGAGGGGCGGCTGCCCCGGCTATTCTTAGCTCCCGGGGCCCACGAGCAAGGTCACCCTGCTGTCCCGAGAGAGAAGGGACTCAGATTTGGACAAGTTGACAGAGTGCCTGGTCCCCGGGCTGCCCTGCTCCGGGAGGCAAGGGCCGTTCCTGGTTCAGGGACTGGGCCGGGGCGGGCAGCCAGGTGGAAACCCAGCCTGGAGGCAGATACGCCGCTCCACCGAGAGATCTGCCTGAGCCCCGGGGTGCCTGTGTTCACTGATGTGTTCTGGGGCACCCAGGACGGTGCCTGGCGCCTAGAAAAGGCTCCCTCGATACTCATGGAATGTGTTGATTGATTAATCCGTGAAGGAGCCCTGATCCCATTTTTGAGAACCATACTATCTGGTGGGGGAAGGCAGTGGTTTCAGGAAGGGTAGTCCTAGTCTACAAAGCACCGTCTACACGTCAGCTGCCACAGGACAGACAGCCAGACCTCAGTCCTCGCCACAACCACACAGATCAGAACTCTTGCTTAGGCTCACGTTACACACCAGGACGCCGGCCGTGGGGAAGCCAACGGTCCCCAGGCAGTGACTCCAGGCCCCAGGCTGGAAACCATCTTGAAGCTGGCAGGCTAGGATGGAGCTCCAGAGGGAAAGGCCAGCTCACTGGGCCCTGAGGTGGACGGTGGGGACTGGCATTCTAGAAGAGATAGCACGTAAGCAATGATCTGGGAGCCTGTTGTGGAGAAAACCGGGGACCTTTGGTGTATCCGCAGTGGCTAGCTATGAGATGCTGGGTGCACCAGGAAGACTGGGAGTTGGGGGGCCAGGGGAGGGCTTGGGGGCAGGCAAGAGGCAGGATGAGGGTTGTGCTTTGGCGAGAGCCCCTTGGCTGCCCTGGGGAGGGGGCACGGGAGGGGCCAGGACCACTAAGGGGGGCTGGGGCCCAGTCCAGCAAGAATGGGTGGGGGCTGAAGTCAGGGGTGGAGATGGCCTCAGGTCTCCCTGACAGCTGGAAGAGGGAGGAATAGCACTGGAGGGAGGGAGGCAGAGACGAGGAAACTAATTACACGGTGGGATTAATCACAGCACCTTTACGGGGAGGACTTCACACATCATTATCTGCCATGGGATGAGCAGCTTGTTTGGGGTGCGGGGAGAATTAATTAAGGTTGGGGATGCCTCGGAGAGCTGCGGATGAAAGGTGCAAGGCAAGTGCCAAATGCGCTTATTAATAAAATATCGGCGCCAAGTTGAAGATGCGGCTAGACTGTGTGCTGGGTGTCCCGGGGGGGGGGGGGTGTGTGGCTGGGAGGGTCGTCAACCCCGCGCTTCCTCCCAGGCCAGCCCTCCGGAAGCTCCTGGTGGTGACAGAAGCACAGACAGGCAGGGTCATTCAGGGTGACCGGGGCTGTGATGGGCTCAGGGAAGGCTTCCGGAAGGAGAAAACAAGTGACTGGGTCGTCAAGGATGAGAAGGAACCAGTCCAGCAAGAGAAAACAAAGAGCTGGAGGCAGGTGGCATGAAGTAAGTTCAGGAAAGATGAGAGGCGGAACAAGCCTTGGGTGACTCTGTGGTAGGAGATGGATCTTGGTGGCATGTCCTGAAGGCAGCGGGGAGCCGTAGAAGGGTCCTGAGCAGGAGAATGAAGCTGTCAGATGTGGTTCACACAGATCCCTTTGGCTCCCAGGGGGCCAGAGAATGGAGTCAGGGAGGCTGCTGGCTACTGCATGAGTCCAGGCAGGAGGGAGTGAGGCTTGAGCTGGGTGGTACCAGTGGGTACGAGGGTGAATGGCCGAGAGGCTGAAGCCAGAGGACCCTAAGGGCTCTGCTCAATGAAGCCAACACCCCTGGGGACGGACTGGTGAGGGCATGAGCATTGTCAAGGGCAGAGTTCCCACACAGATTGGCCTCTCTGTCCATGGCACCAATCCTATCCTTCTCTGGGAAGGACAGACGCAGGTTCAAATCCCAGCTTGACCACGTCTTAGCTGTGTGATCCTGGGCTTGTCACTTAACCTTTCTGGGCCTGTTTTGTCAGCTGTATACAGAAATGCAAAGAAGCAACTCCTAGGACGGTAATGAGGATGCAGGTAGACCATCGAAGTGACACCGGGGTGGGGGGGCACAGAGCACCCAGTGAATGGAAACCCCGCCTTGTTTCGGTCAAGCACATGCTTACGGGGCTGATGCCGTGGGCCCCCTCGGGAAGGGAGGAGAGAAGGCACACTTCCTGCCCCAAGCAGTTGTCAACTTAATTCGAGAGAAAAGGTGGATCTTCATCTCAGAGAGGTCAGGTGACCTGTCCAGGGCCAAGCAGCTGCCGAGTGGAGACTCCTTCAAACTACAGTTCTACAAGACAGAGCTTCTGAGAAGGGGCCCCCTGGGCAGTGAGGCCCTCACAGTTTTGCCCCGGGGGCCTGCCTCTCACAAGTGGCATGCCCTCGGGCCCTCCCATGACCTCGCTTGGGCCCCCTCCTGCAGCTCGGACAAGGGGGGGCACGGGGGGCTGCCCCCACGCCCCACATTGTCTCTAAGTGCAAATGCAGGAGGAGCACACGGAGTTGAGGAGGCCCTGCATGCACATGCCAATTATCCGGATTATCACTGCTGTTGTGATTCCTCCGGGGCCTGCCCGAGGGGAGGGCTGGGCGGTGTGGAAATTAGGCCTCTGCTTGGGGTGCTTGGCTCAACCTACCAATCTGCATCATATGAATCCTCGTCCTCTGCGCTCCGGGTTGGAGATGCTGGTGAGACACGGGAGCCCGAGAGCCACCAGCCATAGCAGAGCCGGAACCCGGAAAGACGCAGGAACAGGGGGTCCTATCAGCCAGGTGCGTGCCGGGGGCAGACCCGCTGGAGATCTGAGGCCCGGCTGGAGGTCCCCCACCGCCCCCAACGCAGCCTCTCTGCCTTCTGTGGGGGACCTGTGCCGTGCCTCCTGGGAGCCAGGCCTGGGCTGAGCTCCCCGCCGTCCCCCTGCGGGAGCAGAACCAACTTGCCCAAGGCCACCAGCAGGCACTGGGGGAGCCAGGATTCAGGCCCAGGGCACGCGGCTGAGCGGCCAGAGCTCTGCATCACAGTGCGTCCCTCCCCGTCTAAGTTCCCCACCCACAAGACCGTCATAATGACCGAGGACGCTGGCTCCGAAGCCCCAGGCTTGTCGTGACTTAATACACACCATGCCCCGAGCACAGCCTGGCGCGACCTGAAGGCAGGTTCTCATCGGTGACGTGGACAGATGAGTAAACTGAGTCCCTGGGTACTCTCGTTTTGCAGTTTGGAAGGTGCAGTTGGGTATTGCCCACCAGCCCTTCCCAGCTCCTTCCGCCCCCTTGCGGCAGACACGCTCCTGCCCCTCCCCACCCCCACCGCCCCTCCCCGCCCCCCACCCCTGCGGCAGCTCCTGCGCTCCCAACTGCTGGGCATCTGCAGGCTCCAAGCTTTAGGGTCTGGGGCAGGCAGATCTGCAAAGGCCACCTTCTGGAGTCTTGCTGTTCTCCCGGGAGCAAGGCCCACTGCTAGAATCAGTGCCCCCAAGCCTGAAGCAGGGGCTTCGCTGCTGGCTTCTGCGTCTTTTCATCCCTGTGCTGAATTTCTGAAATGTGGGATTTGCCACCGTGCCTGACATTATTGGCTTGCATCTGCCTCATATCCACATGACCGGCTACCGGGGGGTGTACTGAACGAAATGGAAACACTTGGGAACATCTGGGTGCCGTACCTGAGAACAGGGAGCCATCATGATCCATCACTGGCGTCTGACGAGGGACCAAGGCAGTCCTCTGCACGCACACCGTTGCCCACGGAACGTGTGGGGCAGGGACACTCGTAGGGATGTGGAAGGACATGGATCAGAACAGGGAGGGCCTTGGGTGCCAAACTAGGGACTCAAACTTCACCCCAAAGGCGTAACCACAGAAGGGCCACAGGCAACGGGATGGCTAGGTCAGGGTCATGTTGTACAAAGACCGCCCCGGGGGTCTGCAGCGGGAGGATGGCTGTAAGGATCCTCACCCCATAAAAATTAAGTAAGTAGTTGGCCTGAGTGGTAGCTGAGTATATTGGTATATACATATATATAAATTGGTTTTTCTATTAGCACTTAATAAATGCAGCAACTTAAAACAGCGCCCATTTATTATCCCACAGCTCTGTAGGTCAGAAGGCTGGGTGGGCTCAGCGAGTCCTCTGCTTGATGCCTCACAAGGTAGAAATCAAGGCATCAGCCACGATGGGCCCTTGTGGGGACACTCTGGGTGACTTTTTGAGGACTCCTTCAGGATGCTGGCAAAATGCGGTTCTTGGTGGTCGCAGGACTGAGGTCCCGTTTCTTAGTGGCTGTGGGTTGAGGGCTGCTCTCACCTCCTTGCCCTGAGACCTCCCAGCTCAGCAGGAGCCTCCCTCCTGGGGACGCTCTTCACACTGACTTCTCTTTGGCTTCCTCTTCTAACACCGGCCGGGAAAACCCTCAAGTTTTAAAGGGCTGCTGTGATCAGCTTAGGCGGCGGATTGTCTCCTTATCTGAAGGTCAACTGATTAGTAATCTTCATTATATCTGTAAAACCCCCTTTGCCACATAATGGAAACTCGGAGTAACACCAGGCGGGGAAGTGGTGGGACCGGTTTAGAGCAGGGCCTGCCGTGTGCACTTTTGAGGCAGACAGAAGCCCCGTCTCTTCTGGGCTCTCTGGTGGTCCTGCCAGGCTCCCTGCCGGGGCCAGAATAGAAACTGTGCTCACCCCTTGTGACCAGGAGGGAGGCAGGCAGGAGCGGGGAGGAGCGGGAGGCCAAGCGGAGGCCGCCCGGTGAGCTTATGGCCCAGCACACACAGCACTGGTCCGTGTCACCGCCGCGCCCCTGGACCCTGGCTTCCTGCACCCCGCAACTCGCTCACCGCCTCCGGGCTCCCAGATCTCCAGAACGACAGTCAGCCACGGCAGTGGCTTTTGCACACTGAGCACCTACTATGTGCCTGGCTCTGAGTCGTCAAGACTCACGACATTTTCCGGATGAGCCAACAGGCCGAGAGCGGGGCCCAGGCAGTGCAAGCTCAGGGCGGCCCTACCGACCCGGCCCTGGAACCCCAGGGAGGCGGCAGCTTTTCTGCCACACGGGACTCCCCTGGCCAGTTGGAGAGCATAAGCAGCAAGGTCCCAGGATGGCCGTGATCTGACTGGCCTCCCCCCTCCCAGGGGTCAGGGCTGGGAGGCAGAGGCCTGGCTGCTGGCCCGTTCCTCCACCCCTCCAGGGGCTTGTGTCCTCTGAAAACAAGGGGGGGATGGACTTGATGCGCCCCCCCCCCCCCAGGACCCTTCACAGTGCTTTGTCCAGAGGTGGAGGCAGCAGGGTATTTCAGCCCCTTTGGATGGAGAAGGAAACAGGCTGCAGGAAGCGAGAGACCTGCCCATCACCCCCATCCACTCCACGGGAGGGACCAAGTGGCTAGATGGTCCAGAACCTAAGCCCCAGATCAGGCCAACAGTTCAAATCCTGACTTGGCCACATCCTCCAGGGATGACCCTGGGGTTGAGGTTTCAAATGTCTCTGAGCCCCGGTTCCTTGTTTTGAATTCGGGAAATAGGGGCTTGGGGGCAGAACCCTAAGATTTTGAAGAGGAAAGAGGGACTTGAGGGGCCATCGGGAGGGCAGAGCCTGCTCCCCGAGGGAGGGGGGAAGAAGGGGAGGTGGTGCCGAGGCTGGGGGCCAGCTGGTGGTGCTCACACTGGGGCCCCTCGGTGAGCTTATGGCCCAGCACACACAGGGGCTCAGTCTTGCCCACTGCAGGGGCTCAGTCTCCAAGGGCCTCACTCCCTCCCAAAGGAGGCTCACTGTACAGACCTCTGCTGAACGCCTCATGTCCCCAACTTCTAATTAAATGGCAGTGATTTTGATGTGGCAGGTGATCTTCTCAGGAGGCCTGGCTTTAAATTTAGCTCCCTCCCCAGCCAGCCCTTTGCAAAGGCTGCTCTTCACGGAGAGAGTGTGAGTCATCCCCAGGCCTCCCTCCCGCCCGCCCTGGTGAGCGGCTGCGTTTGCGGGGGAGCAAGCCTCCCGAAGGCAGAGAAATAGTAAATAGGGATGGTATTAAAGGCCACCGTGTCTGTGCAGCTCGACACACAGTAGGTTCAGAAATGGGGAGTCTGTGTAATTACCTGCACATACCCCTTCACCTCTCCCTCCCCCAGCTTGGACCCCCAGGGGGGCACAGATATTTGTGCTCTGGGTACCCGGATGGCAGTATGCACGCTCCAGCTCACCTAGCCCCCAGTGGCCCTCGGAGCCCATTCCTCCTGCTCCTGCAGATGCAAAGCCGGCTGGCTGGAGCTCTGAAGCCTGAAAATGCTCCCCACCCCAAAGATACCTTCTTGCGCCCTAGCCCCTAAACTTTGGGATGTTACCTTATATGGCAAGAAGGAAAAAAAGGAGCTTTGCAGATGTGATTTAGGAAGGGCTTTGAGATGGGGGATGATCCTGGATTATCAGAGGACCTCAAATGCCATCACAGGGGACCTTCTGAGAGGGAGCAGAGGGGGGTGGGACGCACACGGAGGAGGAGGGCACACAGAGAGACGGGCAGATGCTGGCCTTGGAGGCTGGAGTGACACGGCCATAAGAGAAGGATGCTGGCAGCGACCAGGAACTGGAGTGGTCCTCCCCTCGAATCTCAGAGGGAGACAGCCCCGTGGACACCTGACTTGAGCCCAGTGACTCTGATTTTTGGCTTCTTGCCTCCAGAACTATAAGGGAATAAATATGTGTTGTTTTAAGTCACCAAGTTTGGGGTCATTGGTTACTGCAGCCATCAAAAACCAGTGCATAGGAGTTGGGAGAAGTGAATGAACTTGCCCTCTGTCACACAGCTGGTGAAAGCCACGCTGAGATTCAAGCCCCAGTCTGACCAGTCCCCCCAGCCCATGCCATTCCCTGCCCACTCAGGACCTCCTGGAAGAACAGAAGGGACGTTGATGCAGATCCAGTACCAATGAAGTTGCCAGGTGCTCATTTAACCCTTATGTTGACCCTTTGAGGTGGATAAAATCATCCCCATTTTGCAGATGAGGAAACTGAGGCCCAGGGAGACAACCTTGCTTTGTCCAAGCTGGGGGAGCCAACTGTGGGGAAGGAGAAGGTGCAGGCCTAGGAGCACAGTGAGGGCAGCCCCACGGGCACACAGTAGGTGGGTAGTGGAGCTTTGAGGCTGACTAGGGAAACCCCAGTTAGCGGCCTCAGTGTGGCTGGAGCTTGGGGCACCTGGCTGCAGAGCAGGCTGGGAAGGCAGGCTGGGCCCCCCGTGCCAGGAAGGGGTGATGGTGTTTGAGCGGGTAGAAAATCGGGGTGGATGGAGGTCTAACATCCCGAGTCATCACCTGACTGGGCTGTGAGCCTCTTGGGCGCAGTGAGCTCATCTCATCTCTGGGTGTCTCGCACCAGACAAGGGACAGGCCCAGAGCCCTGCTAGGTGACCTGAAGGGGGAGGGGAGACTGTTCTGAACCACAAGGCTTTCCAATATACCCTGAACATGCCATCCCCAGGTACACACACACACACACGTGCACACATACACATACGCACAAATACCCCCCCCACACACACACACCACTCTATACAGCCTCAATGACCCCCAGGACACAGAGGGTCATTGGCTGGCTACAGAGGACAGACTCCTCTCAACTTGAATACCACCCCCATGAGCTCTTAGGCCTGTTTCTTAACCTTTCTTGTCCTTGGTTTCCACCATAACATGGGGTGACCACGGACCCCCACTCGGGAGGGTTGGCAGAGGACAGGTGAAGTGTGTCCCGCATCCTGCTTCATTTAATCCTCGTATCCCGGAGGGAGGTGCTGCTGCGATCTCTTTAGGGAAGAACACTGCCCCAGGTGGAGAGCCTGTGATCAGAAGTCAGGGGGATCTGGGCTGCAACCCTGCTCCTGCCTCTTGCTGGCTGTGTGGCTCAGGGCAGGTGTCCTAACCTCTCTGAGCCCCAGTTGCCTGCCTCGTCTGGAAAGAGGGGAGGACACCACCCAGTGCTGTGGTGAGAAATAAATAAAATACTGTGTATAAAGTGCTCAGCCCAGTTTCTGGTGAGGTTCAACCCATGTCTGTAACCATGAAGCCAGATCCAAGGATGGGAGAGCCCCGAGGCGTTGGCGCTGGGGGGACTGACCAGCCCTCCAGGGCACTCGAACGCACTCTCCCTCCCCAGATGACCAACTGGTAGCCATCCTCATCACTACTCCCTCTGTGGGGTCCCTGCAATGTCCGCCCACATTCCCTACCACCGGAGGTCAGGGGGCCTGGGACAGAGGAGGGTGGGGAGATGGGCTTACTGAGGTTGGCTCTCTGACTCAGGGCCCAAATGGGGGGGCAATAGGAAGTAGGGGCTGCTGGGGAGGACAAGCAGAGACAAGGACTGGAACAGGAGAGGGGAGCCCAAGCCAGGGTCACAGCGGTCAGGGAAGTTGGGCTTTGCCTGTGGGAAACTGAAGAGAGCATCCTCTCTGACGTGATGGATGCCCTCACCCAAGCCTGACCCTACCACTGAGCACCCTCAGCCTGACCCTGCCACAGAGCCCCTAGGGCGTGGTCTGCCAAGAAGGAATGCCTCCCTTGAAAGAAGGGCCTGGGGAGGGAACCTGCCCCTGGCGAGCCTCCTGCGGCAGGAGGCCACACGTCTGCCAGGACAGGGTCCACCTGGCAGAAGGGGGTCTGTGTTCCCGTAGGCAGGGGCCGGGAGCACCTAGAAGGAGGCAGGTGACTGCGGGGCGGGGTGGGGGGGGGGCGCTGGGGAGATAGGGATCAGAGGGGTGGGAGAGAGGCAGAGAGAAAGGACAGGAGGGAGGCGAGAGGGGAGGGAAAAGTAGAAAGGAAGGAAGGACGAAGGAGAGAAAGAGGGAGGGAAGAAAAGACGATAGGGAGAAGAAAGAAGGAGCCACAAAAGGAAAGAGAAAGACTGCGAAAGAAAAAGCAAGAGGAGGAGGAGAGCGAGAGGAAGAGGGAGAGCGCGCGAGAGGGAGGAAGGGAAGGAGGGAGGGTGGGGAGAGAGGGAGGGAGAGAGAAAGAAAGAGAGAGAGGGAGAGAGACCGGCGAGCGCGAGAAAGAGGGAGAGCACGAAGGCCCTCACCCAAGCCTGACCCTA
>NC_058407.1:5335064-5434908 GCF_002201575.2 Neomonachus schauinslandi
GGGGAGAGGGGGCGGGGGGCGGGGCTGCTGGGGGGGGGGGGTGGCGGCGGGGGGGGGGGCGGGGTCTTCGGCGCCGGGGCTCCGCCGAAAGGGGTGCGGGCGCCCGGCGCGGGGAGGGCTGGGCGCACTGGGAGAGCCGCGTTGGGTGCTTCGGAGGGAGGGTCCGGCGGTGCCTTGGAAAGGGGCCGGGGACGCCGGGCGGAGAGTCTGGGGGCGGGAGCCGTGTGGGGTAGCCGGTGCTCTGGCGTTCGGGTCCGCGCCAGGGCTAATCAAGGTCGGGGTCGCTGAACCTTGGGGAGGAGGCGGGCCCGGGTCGGAGGAGCAGTCCGGAGCGCGTCGTGCCGGTACGAGGCAGTTGGGACCGGAATGCGCGTCCGAGGTGGGGACCGGCGTCCGAGGACCTAGTCCCGGAGCGCAGCGAGCCGGGAGCCCCGTGCGCGCCGGACAGAGTTCCGGAGACACGCTGGGGGGGCCCCAGCCGGTTCCGGGGGCCCCAGCCGGGCGGCGCGGGCGACCAGGAAGACCCCCTCCAAGAGCGCGCCCCTGGCTCCCCGCCTGCCGCGTGGCCCCAGTGGAGCCGCCGCCGATTCCCGGGGCCGAATCAATATTGATCCCGCGCCTGGGGCCGGGTGGCCCGGCGGCGGCCTCCGAAGCTCACTAGCTCGAGCGGTTGTCATGGCAACGAGACCCCAAGCGTCTTCAGGTTATATTTATTCTAATTATTATTATCATTATCAGTATTAGTATTTGTTAAGTCAGCCGGAGCGAAAAAAGAAAGGAAGAAATGCCAGTGCGCCCTGGCGCCTCCAACTGTCCTCTCTTTGGAGAGAGCCGGTGTCGGGCCGGTGGGCCAGGCCCAGCGGTCGGTGTGGGTGGCGGTCCGCACCCCTGGGGCGATGGGGCCAGGGAAGGGGAGTTACATAATCTGCCGTGGGAGTATGTCTGTATGCTTCTTTGTGTCTACCCTCCCTCTCTCGGCCTCTCTGATCCCTTGGCTTAGTGACTGCTCCTGCCCAAGGAACCCCAGAGCTGGATGGGGGGGAGCAGAAAGTGCTTGGCACCAGGAATCACAGTGGGTGGCCTCTAGCCCTCTCTTCCCTCGCTGGGTGACCTTGAGCAAGGTGCTTGACCCCTCAGAGCCTCAGTTTCCCCATCTGTAAAGTGGCACGGGAGCCCTTGCCACCTCTGAAGGTTGAGGTTGCACTGAGAAGGGCCTGTCGGTTTCTGATGGTGTGCTGTTGGCTGTGTGACCCCAGGCGGTTTCCTGCCCTTCTCTGGGCCTCAGTTCCCTAGTCTATAGAATGAGGGCCTTGAGCCCTGTGGGTCTACAACATCTTCAGTCCCTGGTGTCCTGTGAATCCCACGCTGGGCTGTGATTGAAATGCTGTTGAGCCAGCCAGTTAGGCCCAATTCAGAGCCAGACTAAGGGGGGGGGGGTCCCTCCATCATGCCTTGTTTCTTCACCTGTCAGATGGTTTGAATGTGACCAGGAAGCATGTGGCCCCACAGGACGTTTCACCGACAGGCAGTCTTCAGGGTATGGTTGGAAATGGTTTTCAAAGCAGAATCACAATAAACCCTGGGCCCCTGGTGGCAGCTCAGGACAATCCCCATGCTGGTCAGGGTTGTCCAGAATTGGGGGCTTCCCCAGCCCCTGAATCTGTGGCTGCTCGGGGCAGGACAGCCCCCTGCGAGTCATCCGTCTCTCCAGAGAGGCTGTCTGCTGTGGCTGTCCTGACGCGGGGTTGAGTGTGGAGCGGGAGGTGGCCAGAAAGTTCCCTGGAGACAGGTGGCCCCTGCACCTCGGGGCTCAAGGTGAAAGCCCCAGGTAGGGGGTACTGCCAGTTTCTTTCATGTCACCGTCACCCGGGGTTCCTGGCTCTGTCTCAGGCATCTGGGAGGTAGTGGACTGACGGGGAGGTGAGGAGAAGCAGTTCAGCTTGGAGCTGCGTGTGTATGTGAGAGTATGTGGACATGCTAGTGTGTGTGGCGTGAGAGTTTGTAGCACCCATGGTGTGCGGGTAATTGTGTGTGGTGGTGTGACTCTGTGAGTGTGTGTGTGCAAATGTGTTTGTGCGAGCGTGAGCGTGTGTCCCACCCCCAGTCCCGAGCCACCCAGCCCGAAGCCTGTCCGGCTGGACGGGAGGGGTGGGGGCAGGGCCAGCGCTGCTCGGACTTTTGTAGGAGAGAGAAAGGGGGGAGGGAGGCCCGCCCCAGGGAGCCGCTGAGAGCCCCTCCCTGGTCCCGTTAGCCATCCATCCATTCATTCCTTCACGCAGACTGCCCAGCGAGCCCCCGTCGCTGCTGCTGAAGGGCATCAGGTCTACCCTTGGCAGCTCTTGAGAAAACAGCCCCTAACGAGCCAGCAGGGCTGGAGCCCTGCCTGGGGGAAGCCGAGGCAGTGGGGGCGCAGGTGGGGAGGGTCTGCCCCAGAGAGCCCGAGGAGGGGTGCCAGGAGGGCCTGGTCCAGAAGGCAGGCCTGAAGCAGCCAGAAGGGAGGAGCAGAAGGTGTTCTGGGCAGAGACCCTCTATGGGTGATGATGCAGATTGGCCTGGGGGGGGGGGCGGTGGGCAGCAGGACTAGGGGGACAGGCAGCAGATGGTGCTGCCATGCAGCCCTGGCACCAGGGAGCTGGACACCCCCCGCCCCCCCTCCCCCGGCCTGGGGGAGGGTTCAGAAGCAGGGGTGGGGTGGCAAGGAGGGGAGGATGGGTGGGTTTGGAGCTCGGACACTTACGTGGCCCACGGGTGGGAACCCATGGTGGGGGTGGGCAGAGGGAGGGGTAGTTTGGAAGACAAGAAGGTGGATCTGGTTTCCAACTCTCTGGGACAATCGGCCAAGGCCTCGACAGCCCTCCCCGCTTCCGGCCACACTGCGGGGAGACGAGTGCCTCATGGCCAGGCCCTTGCCTTCTAAGAGAGGGAGGGAGCAGCAGACACCAGTTCTGGCCGCTTCACCCGCCTGCATATGACAAATGACTTTGCTGACACACGGGCAGGATGGCGCCTCCACGGCACTAAGCTAGCATCTGGTGGCGGGGGCCAGAAGGCCTACTACGCGCCAGACCTTGTGCTGAGCAAGCCCCAAGCCCCAACACCCCCTTAATCTGCACACCATCTGTGTGAACTGGTCATTATGGATGTTGTTGTGCAGACAAAACAGCCTCAGAGGGGTTCCGAATAACCCGCTGGGATCCTGCTCCTAACCAGTACGCCGCTCTGCCTGGAGCCCGGCCCTCACACACCGTGCTGTGAGCTGCTGCGGGTCAGGCTGTCTGGAGACTCCCTTCCGAGACATTGTTCTGGTTCCCTGGCTCTGGACCGAGCCAGAGCGCGGCCCATCTGATGCTCAGGGTGATAGGTATCACCTCCCTTCTTGGGGACACTCTGCCTCTATTAACTCAGCCTCTGTCGGTTTGCTTCTCCCCAGGCTGAGTCACACGACAGATTCACATTGATCCTAGGATGAACTAAGAGCCCCATCCCCAGCTCCCTCTAAAAGTGGCTTTTCCCAACCCAGCTGCTCTTTCTAGAAGTTACTGAAATCCTAGTCAACCTCTAAGAACGGGAGGGCCATGTGTCCTAAACATTCTTCTGTAAGGTGGAGTCCTGAACATCTGGAGCCCCCAAAAGCGAGAGGGTGACCAGAGGCCTGGGTCACGGCCTCCTGGGGACAGCAGGTGCCACCCACTCTTTTGGTTTTGGCCTCACTCCGCACAAAGCCTGACAGGAAGGAAGTTCCCTCTCCTCCTCTTTCCATCCCTCTCTTTTTTTCCTTCCTGACTTCCTTCCTGCAGCTCACACATTCCTTGACCCCTTCTCTGTGTGTGACCCCCACTGGGGATATAGAGAAGATTCCAAAGCCCCCTCAGACCTGTCCCCATGGAGTCCCTGCCTAGAGATGACCAGCGCTCAATTTGTTGGGTGACTGAGTATATAAATAGATAATTCTCTGGCTGTGACAATGGTTGTCTTGGCACCCCTGACCCTGTTACTGTACCCCCCCTCCCACGTGTCAGCTAGGCCCCCTTGTGGCAAGCCCCTCCCTCCTTTTCCCCTTGGCTGCGACCAGGTTGGACATTTTCTGGAGAGCCTTCTCTGGGCATTCTGACTTGGCCACTCACTGGCGAGTCACTTGCCCTCTGAGCCTGTTTAATCATTCAGCAATGCAGGACATGAGGGTTGTGGGGGAAGGGGTACTGGTAGCGTCTTGGGTGTGGGAGCCCCCACTCTCCATAGCCTAAAGTTGGGGTTATCAGACAAAGAAGGGGACCCCAGCACATCTGGGGCCTGTGTGCAATGCTAAGTTAGAGGGAAGCCCCAGGAGCTGCAGCTGTGGGTCCTGAGAGGGAGCTGGAAACTTGTCCACGTACCCAGATACAGATGGGGACACTGAATCCAGAGCCGGCCCCGGATGTGCTCAAGTTCACAGTGAATGGGCATCCTTGATGGCCAAGGATGTTCAGTGATACGATGCAGACTTGGAAGGTGTTTTTCAGAGGCCCCTGAGGCTGCCTGGGCTGGGGGATCGGGAGGGGGCTTGGATGGTAAAATTGCACTCCCTTCCCGAAAAGGCTTCAGACACCCCTACCCTCACCCCCACCCCCTCCAGGCCATTGGCCATCAGAGCGGAAAAGCAGAAGCCAGATGAAATGCAAATGCCTCCCATCCCAGATTTCCGGACGTCAGCCCTGAATGGAGCGTTTACTTTGCGCGTTCTCGAGACAGTCTGCCCCTTTCCCTCCCTCGACTAGGGCGCACACTCCGATTACCGCCCATCTGTCCGCACGCACACGCACCTCAGCAGATGCGTGCAGACTCGCCTCGAGAAATTAAGAAATAATGCATGAGTTTCCCAAATTACACCCATTTAACACTGAATTAAGTTCTGGAAGCTCTTAACAGAGCCCTGGGAGGAAAAAAATTTTTTGTTCACACTTCCCTGGAAAATGAGACAAACCGTGATCTTTTAAAACCCAGCTACATAATCTGATTATTCCTGGCTGGCAAGCGTCAGAGAAATGCCCGGCGGAGGGCGGGGATGGCTCGGGCCGCCGCCGAGAGATTTGCATGAGGAAATTGGGCCGGGAAAGTTTGCCTCCTGCGCCAGATTCAAAGCTCCTCGGTGCATGATGGGCTCAGAATAAAGTGCCGCTTTCTTAGATATTGGCGCAAATTAAAAATAAAGGCAAATTCCTTCCATAATCCAGTGTGAGAATTTCCTCCGCGGCTCCCCGAGCTGGTTACAGAAAGGATGGTGGTTTGCTTTCACTTCAGGCTCCTTTTCTTTTCGGGAAGAATCTTCCGTGTACAGCTGGATTCATAGACCAACAGCCAATGCAATTTAGCTTGCATTCAGTCCACATTTCCGGAGCACCTACCTTGTGCCCGGACACAGTGCCAGGCCCCGGAGACCAGAGACAATGAAGACAGGACCTGGTTTTGCCGTGTGTTTGATGGGGGCAGAATAGAATTAAACAGGCATCTGCAAGGTCCCACCCTGCCTGAGGGGGCAGGGAGGGCTCCCTGGAGGAGGTGACTTTTGGCTTGAGTCTTAAAGGGTGAGTAGGACTGTGCCAGGCCCAGAAGAGGAGCGGCCCGAGAAAAGTCTTGAAGTGGGTCTCACAGAGGCTTGGGCTCCCAGTGGCATCTTCCAATTTTCACATTGGCAGGTTCCCTTGTCACAAATCCCCTTCATATGCATTACCTTCCAGCACCCCCAGGAAACCCCAGGGCCAGCCTCTGAGTCTCCCTTTCCCTAAGGAGAACAGAGCCCAGAGAGAGGAAGCGGGGTGCCTGGGGTCATAGCCAGACAGGGCCCTTTGGGGTGGGGGAATAAGTGAAAGACACTAAAAATGGAAATTCTAAAAATCAAATCATGGAACCACAGACACTAATACCAACGTCTAGAAAGTCCCCTTTCTCCTTCCCTCTGAGCCCTGCTCCTTCTCCACTACCTCCCAGGCTGGGCTTCAGGACGTGGGGCCCGGGATGTCTGTGCTAGAGCTGCTAGCCCTGAGCCTCAGTCTCTACATCCAGAAAATGGGGGCAGGGAGCCTCTGTGTCCCTTTGCAGGAAGCCCAGCATCATCACTGAGCCCCAGAGGCCCAACCTTCACCTCTGGGTGGCAGTCCAGCATGCCCCCGCCATGGGCTGGTTTCTGAGGTCTCTGCTGTTTCAGTGTTTCAGGGAGCAGGTCGGGAATGTGGCATCCTCTGGGTGTGACTGCCTGAAATCTGATCCCTGGGACCCGGAGGCCTTTGGGGAATGAGCGGAGCCTCTGAGCCGAGGCCCATCGTCAGGGCAACGGGTGGGAGGGAGGGAGGATCCTGGCACAGATCCACAGATCCCTGGAGAACCTGTGCCTGGGTCTCCAGCCCAGGACAAGTCCCCCCTCCGCCTGTTCTGAACTCTATGACCCTGGGTGGGTTATATGACCCCCGGGCCTCTGTTTCCTCACCTACAAAAGGGGGTTATTGTGAGAATCGGATAAGGTTTGCAGAGGTGCTTAGTGAGCACAGAGTGTGCATTGACGACCGCGTCAGCTCTCCGTATTCTCACTTTATTACGATGAGCAGGCGCGTCACTCTGGTACTGTTCACCCTGTTCACCCTGTTCCAGCCCTTCCTGCAGCGGCCAGGCAGGAAGCACAGCCGATCGTCCCTGAACCTCCGCAGCTGTGGTTGTTGACTGAATGAGGAAATGAGTCAAGGGGGCCATGAGACCGGGTGGTGCCTGCCTAGCGCACCCTCCCGGGTTCACGCCCCAATTCCAGTGTCGGGCTGCTCGGTTCACCCTGAGCCTCAGTGTCCTCGTGTGCAAAATAAGGCTGATAACATTGGTAATGAGAATAATACGTTACAAGGGTGGTTTTGAGGGCTACGGGTAAGAATCATAATATTCCGGGCTCCTGGGTCCATCACAGTGATGACCATGATTTATTATCCCAGTGCTCTGGAGGGACCGTCCGGGCTCGACCCCCAGTCTCCATCCCTGCTAGCTGTGTGACCTTGGGCAAGTTACATGACCTCTTGGAGCCTCGGTGTCCTCATCTAAAAATGGGGATAGTGCCCACCTCACAAGGTTCTTTCAAGAATCAAATGAGGAAATCCAAGGACCATGCTTGGTGCAGAGCCCGACGCGTAATTACGTGCTCAGTAAACGTTATTGTCATTACCACCACGGGTCCACTTAATAACAGAAACACCCAGGAGGTCCAGAGGCAGTGGAGTTTCTCTCTGTGCTCGAAGGGTGGAGACCACTTCATTCCTGATTTAGTTCTGTGGCCGGTGCGTAGCCCAGGGGTGCCTGGGCAGGATGGACAGATGGGCGAGTGGATGGATGGGTGGATGGATGGATGAGCGAGTGAGGGGTTGGATGGAGGACGGAAAGAGGGAAGGAAGGAAGGATGGACAGCTGTCAGGAAACGTCACAAGCCTAGGATCGGGGCAGCTGGGGTGGGGGGCTTCCCTCTGAGGGCCGTGAGCAATGAGGTGGAATGGGCTTTGTAGCCATCTCTCTTCTCTGTGCAAACGTCTATTGTCCCCGTTCCACGGGACTGGGCATGGTGGCCCAAGTCCGGGGGCCCAGGCCACCGGTGTCCCTGCCAGTTGGCTTCTGAGCCGGACAGAGCTGAGTTTGGGCTGTGCCTCCCTCCCCTTTCGCACAGCGAAGTCCGGGTGCAGCTCCGAACCTCCGTTCCCTCCTCCATAATACGGGCCGAGCGCTGTCTTCCTTTGGGGGATGGTGTTGCGCAAAGATAACGTGTCTGAGCGTAGTTTGTAATCTGTGAAGCTACGCTGAAAGTAGGAGGAGGTGTTTGGACTCCATACGCCGCAGGCCGAGATTATGGAGCAGCCTGTGAGCCACCTGGTGGCTTCCAGAAGGGGCCCGAAGCGCGGGGCCGGGGAAGGGGCGGGGACGAGGGCACTGCCAACCCAGGGCAGAATTCCCCTGCCGGCCCTGGGCACGGGAACGCTGGCTCCCAGGCCTGCAGGAGCCCCGACCTGCTGCGGAGACCCGTGAGTCGCCACGGAGCCCCCGCTCCGGGCGCGTTGTAAACACCAGCCTGTTTAATCCTGGGGACGTTCCATGAGCAAGGACAGGTTACCACTCCTACTGGTGTGGTGACTTCCCTGCGAGCACACAGCTGCTAAGCAGCAAAGCCAAGATTTGGATCTGGCAGCTTCGACTCTTTCCACTGTGGGAGGCCGGATTCACTTCGTGGTCGGGGGAGGCACCGGCTTGGGGGGGCACCACAGTCCTGTGCCCACCCCTCACCAGTGTGTGGCCTTGCCGAGCCGCGTCCTCTCTGTCTCAGTATCCTCCTCTGTAAACTGGGGTCCCCAGCAGGACCTCTGGGGTCCTGGGTGCCTGAGGGGCCAGGCAGAGTGCTCCAGAAGCAAGCCCTTCACACATTTCCACTTGTCAGTCGCCATCACAGAGAGCTCCTTCTCTCTGGGGAGGGGGATGCAGGGTAGCGAGACTCTGGGGAAGGGGTGGGGTCTGAATGCAGTTATATTGGGGTTGCCCCAGCATCGTCTGGGCCCGGAGGTCGAGGGCTGTGGGGTCTTTAATATCTGGCACCTAGTTTCCCCTGTCACCTGTGGCCACCTCCGAAGGTGCCGGGTGTCAGGAGTGCATAAGCCATCTGCTCGGGTGCCTGCGGCATGGTCATTCACTCCTGAAGTTGTACCCAGGGCTTGGGGTCCGCAGGAAGTCTGAGTCCTACGGGTCTGAGTCCCACGTAAGGGACTGAGCAAGTGTGGGTGATGACGGGGGTTGGAGGAGCAATTCTGCCTGGAGAAAGGGGTCGGAGCAGCAAGGAGGCCTTCCCAGAGGAGGTGGCACCCCAGGAGGTAGAGTATGAGATGACCAGGTCAATGAGCAAGGGTGGAGGGACATCAAGGCCAAAGGACAATGCATGTGGAGCCCAGGAGAAGGAGCTGGCACACTTTGGGCGCTTGGGCATGGCTGTCCCGTGGTGGCGGTGAGGCTCGCGGGAGAGGCTGTAGCATTCAGCAGCGGCCTGACCTCCAGGGACTCTGGCAAGTTAAGGAGCGTTTGTCCTGCCGCTTGGTCAACAGGGATGATGACAGCCCCTCATAGTTGCTCGCGTTGTGGCTCAGCCCAGCACCCAGAGAACTTTCCTGACAGGAGAGGGGCGGGGGAGGCAGGTGGCAGCCTCCAGCTCCACCCAGGCTGCCAGGCTCCCAGGGGGCCCCACTGCCTGCGGAGCCCCCCGCCAAGTTCAGTCCTTTCTGGGGAAGCAAAGCCTTCTCTTCCAGGGCCAGGATATTTCCAGTGGGTCCCCAACATGAGCACCACCTAAGAGTACAGACCCCCAGCCCGGGTGAGCCCCCTTCTGTCTCCTGCAGGGCCACAGGCCAGCAGGTGGGAACGTCCAGCCGGGTCACCAGGAGAGGGCGAGGGCCTGGCAGAATTCTGGGCAGGGCGAGGGAAAGATTAGGAGACTTTTCTCCTGAAATTCAAACAATTGGACAATCTGTTCTGGATCGATTTAGAAGCAGTGAAGTGGGAAAAAAAAATCAGAAAATATAGTGTGAAAGCTATTTTCTCTCTCTCAGTTGGGAAGAGGGATGAGCAGTTTATTTGTGGACTGTCCAAGGCCGGGGCCGGGGCCTCTTAGCTTCTCGCTGCCCCTCCACCGCTGCCCTGGCCCCCCACTCCCCCACTGCCTGCCTCTTCCTCCTCCGTGCCCAGGCCAGGGCTGGGCAGCCGGGGTCTCAGAGGGGCACCAGCCCTGGCTCCAGCCTCCACCGGGAGCCAACAGTCCGCAGGGGCCTCAGGCGTGGGCATAGCCAACATGGGCACCCTGAGCTAGGTGCCTTCTGTGCAGACAGCGGGTGGGGAGGGATGGAGAGCCCCCCTCTCCGCTCCAGACCGACGCCTCTGCATGCCAAGGGCAAGTGTCTGTCTAGTTCATTCCTGCGTCCTCAGGGCTGAGAGTCAGGAGTGATGCCTAGCAGGGGCTCAGGGAAAGTTTCCTGGCTGAATGATGGGTTTTAAATGAAGCAACCTGCTCATGGTCCCATGTCAGTTAGTGGTGATGACATTGGAACCAGATCTGTGACCCCGATACCTGGATGCCCCCCATCCCCCCCATCTGTGAGGCCAGGAGCTAGGTCTGAGACACTTGGGGGATCTCCCACCAACGACCCCCTTCTTTCCCAGGCGTGGCCTATCCCACTCCTCCTGACACCACCAAATGTAGATTTCGTTTTCACAGCTTGAGCCAAATGCTGATTGTTTTAAAATAAGCCTGTTCAGTGTGAGGCCAGACTAGTGTAGAGTGGGGGGTGGGGGGTGGGGGAGCAGGAATGCGGATCCCTCCTCCCCAGCTTCCCCGTGGGAATGTCCCCCAGGAGAACGGGTCCCCAGGGGCTGTGGTGAGCCGAGTTCTGTGGATGGAGGAGTTCAATCAGGGGCCAGGTCTGCCGGGAAGTCCTGAGTGTGGGCGGAGGGCCGGGCCTCCAGCGCTGGGTGGGAAATGGGACCAGCTTATTCCAAAAATGGTCTCTCTTCTGCTCTTCCCCCAGGCCTCGGGAGAGGGGGAAATTCCCGGTGATTTCATTTTGGGAGAGTGGCAGCCCTCTCCCTTAACACCACTTCCTCCAGATTGCCCAAGGCCAAGAGCCCGAGGCCCAGAAAGGACCTTGACTTGGACACTGGACCAGCTTGGGGCCAAGTGCCCATAGCTCAGCAGCTCTGTGACCTTGGCCTGGTGACACCACCTCTCAGAGTCTTACTTTTCTTATCTGCACACTGGGAGCAGCAGACCCCCCCCCTTTTCGAAAATTAAAGGAGACAGTATTTGTCAGATGCCAATCCCAGGGCTGGACACATAGTAGGTGCTCAAGAAATAGTCTCTTTCTCTTGTTTCCACTGTACAGAAAGAAGATCAGTTCTTATATACAGTTTAACTCTTGTGTGGGTTCTGCCTCTACAGCCTGGAGCCTGTGGGCTCTGGTCCAAGGACGGTGGCCCCCACCCCCCGACGGCGCAGAGAGCCCTGTGAGCCCCCAGATGTCTCCCCCGAGCCATGCCAGGGATGTGTGGACTGTGCCAGCTGTGGCCAGTGTGGCGTTGTGGAGGGAGTCCTGTGCCGAGAATCTGGAAACCCGGGTGCCAGTCCCAGGTCGGCTTTGTATGAGCTATGTGACAACCTCCCCCGCCTCCCGACAGAATGACAGCCTCTCTGATCCTCCGTTCCTCCGTGTCCACATCTGAGGCTAATAATCTCCCCCTGGACCACATCTCGGGGTCCACGAGCAGCTCACGTTAGAGAACATG
Source organism: Neomonachus schauinslandi (assembly GCF_002201575.2). NCBI lineage: Eukaryota > Metazoa > Chordata > Mammalia > Carnivora > Phocidae > Neomonachus > Neomonachus schauinslandi. The sequence continues at coordinate 5,346,378 of NC_058407.1, forward strand.
GAGCAGCCAGAAGCAAACCCTGAGCCCCAGCGACGGAGGGGCTGAGAAAGGAAACCCTGTTTCCTGACCACCCGCTGACCCCCCAGCCCGGTCCTGGATTCACATATACCACCTCCTCAGGCCACCCCCGTGAGGCTGGGACCAGCACCCCACTTCGCGGGCAGGAGAGAGGCCCAGACAGGCTAGGTCAGGCGTCTGGGGGCACAGGACCACCGTGGGGCCTCCCGCAGGCCAGCCTGCGCTCCTTTCCTCTCTGCAGCCGCCCTCTGCCCGCCTCCTCGTGGACTCCTGCCCTGCCCACCCCGGTTCTGCCTGGCTTCCTTGCTGACAGAGCTCTTTCATAAATGCTTTTTGATGTTACCTCCCCATTCCCCAGAAATTTTGGAGCCCACGTTCCCCAAAGCGGCACACTAATTAGACCTCCATAAGACTGTTTACCTAGATGTCAACTATGCTCTAAAATTGAGCAATTTTCTCCCCATTCTGAGCGTTGTTCAGTTTTGGAAAAGCAGGAAGCCTGCTGAGGTGGGCCGGGACGTCTCCTTCAGCCCAGGAGCCCCCGGGTGAGGAAGGCTTGCCCTCCCAGTGCCGGGCTCTGCCCCATCACCACGGTGGACCGGGATGGACTCCCGGTTGGGGAGGCGGGTGTAGGCCTGATGGCTGGGCCTTCCCTCCCGCAGGGGCCTGTGCTCGGCCCCTCGCTCCCCGCTCCCTCTCCAGCATCTCTCGTGCCAAGATGAACACAGAGCCCACCTGGGGGATGGTCAGAGGGCTCCAGCTGCTCCGTGGACGCCAGCAGACCGGTTTCTTAGTGAGTCTTGGGTTTCCGGAGTGCTAACTCAAAAGAATGGCTCTCCAGTTTGGGGAAGAGGTGCTGGCTGGGCTGGGGAGGAGCCCTCAGGCTGGGAAGAGCAGGGAAGCAGGCAGGAAGAGAAGAGCGCCAGGGGCTCAGAGCATTCCGTGCGATTCCAGAGCCCACCTCCTGACCAGACACCTGACAGTGGCTGGACACGGTGACCCCAGGCCTGCCTTCCCTCCACATCACTTAAGACCATGTGATACTGCTGTTCTTCTGGATGGGATGGGGACGCGGGTGTGTGTCTGACGTGGGGGTCTTCCCACTCTCCCGGAACCCCCATGCCCTCCGCCTCTCGCACCAATCTCGTGGCCGACCCTTCGTTCTTCCTGGGAGATCAGTCATGGGAATGGCTGGCAGAGGGGGCAGCAAAGCCCAAGGTGGGGAACCACAGGGCTGGTTAGCAGACACTGGTTAGCAAGGTGCTGGGACCGGTTAGCAGGGGCCAGGACCAGTTAGCAGGCACCGTTTAGCAGGTGCCGGGACTGGTTAGCAGGCACAGTCCCTGATTCGGCAGGTGGGGCCGCCCGAGAGCCTGTGTTTCCAGCCAGCTCCCAGGACATGCCCTGGATGCCGTCCGTGGACTTCACGGTGGGTATCAAGGCTCTAATGCAGGGGTTCACAGCTGGGCCTGCCTGTTTCTGTTAATAAAGTTTTACTGGAACACAGCCCCACCTATGTGCTTAGTATCGCGTATGGCAGCTTTCTTGCTCCGATCGCAGAGTTGAGTCATTGCAACAAGACCCAGTGGCTCGAAAGCCAATGATATGTACTATCTGGCTCTTTCTAGAAAAAGTCTCCTGACCTCTGACTAGCCCAGTGGTTCTTATACTTGAGCGTCTGTCAGATTCCCCTGAAAAGCCGGGATAAAGATGCAGATTCTGAGATCCTGCATTTCTAGCCAGCTCCCAAGTCAAGTGCAGGGCCACACTCCAGGCATCCTGGTCCAGCCACCTCTTAAAACATTCTGCACACATCTTGTCCTGCTCTGAACACCATTCCCATTAGACAGAAGAAAAAACTGAGGGTCTGAGAGGTCCCTTAACTCTCCAAGGTCCTGAACTGATAAGCACTGGCTCTTCCCCACCACACACCGTACGCTTGACGCAGGTACCTCACCCCAGGGTGAACACACCCCAGGTACAACACACCCCAGTTACTTAGCTTGGTCTGTTTCAAATCTGGGTTCCACAACTGGGGCTTACTCTTAGTAACAGCAACACCTGAGCCAGGCACAGAGTGCCATCATCCTCTTTGGGTTAGGGGAGCATGATCATGGGCGGTCAGGGTGTCAAGGGCACAGCCGAGAGCACCTGGCACCCAGTGGGGGCTTTGTTGTCTGTCCTCTGCCAACATCTGCAGAGCAGCTGGTGATTTGCTGTGTGTTCAGTTACCAACATCCATTTGGCGTGTCATTCACTCCCTCGGGCAGTGACCACCTGTCCTGCCATCCCCGGATCACCTGGTCACTGTGAATGATCAGCATGCTCTTCATCTCCTTAGTCTTCCCCAAACCCGGAGAGGGGAGAGGCAGGGCACCCACTTACAGAGGAAGAAACCCGGTCAGGTCAAATCGCGGAGTTACGCGGGAGGACGGTTCGTGTCCCTTGTTTGTAGGCGAGGAAGCTGAGGCACAGAGAGTTGATGACCAGGAAGTACTCGAAGGGACAGGGTTGTTACTGCGAGGAGGCCGGGGATCCATGCAGAGACAGAGCCTTACTGGAGTGGGGAGATCCCAGCACCAGGCCAAGAGTCCAGGAGGCCTATCTGAGCACAGGCATCCTTTCCAGAGAACTCTACCAAGCCAGCTACCTGAGACCCCTCACCAGGCCCTGGTGACGGCCCCCCAGAGTCTGGGAGCTGAGACTGTTTACAGTCGATGGGGGAGGAGACATAATCTTTATTTTTGTCCATCTTTTTTAGCATTGATTTTATATTTTATTGCCTGGACTCCAGGTCAGGGAATTAGGTTAGTCCCTCTCCTGGTGTTCTCTCACTACGGTTCCCGTCAAAGCTGCTTTACTTACTTGTTTGTCTATTAATAATATAACAGACATTCTCGAGCCCACCACCCAATGCGAGGGCTGGAACATTGGCCCCGAGTGGCCTCCCTCACCCCCGCTCCACAGGACCCGAGCGTCATGTTGGCCCCCCTCTGTGCCCTGGTCACGGCCATACGTTTTCTACAAGAGCGCGTATTTCTCCAGCTCCTTCTAGTCTCAGCAAGTGGACTGTGCCGTGTTTGATCTGGGGACCTGAATCTCTCCCTCAGCCCTGTGTTGCTAAAATGTCCCGAGATGTTTGGCGTGGCTGTGGTGCCCTTGGCAGCTTGGAGTGTTCCAGTGTTTGGGCATACCACAGTGCATTTTCCCGTCTATCCATTTGGGTCGCCTCCAGGGTTTTGCTCTTCTAAACCCGTGCTGCCAGGAACGTTCTCATACCTGGTACGTGTGGGCCAGCACCCCTGAGCCCGGGAGGGGGTGTGTTGGTGCCACTTTCCAGGCCGTGGCTGGGCACCCACCACGTCTAAGAGGATGTAGTGAAATGAGCCTCTCTTGGGCCTCCCTGAGCTTGCGGAGGGATCGTACTCCTACTAGGCTGGCTGGTCTGTGCTGTGAATCCAGCCCTTGCAAAAATATAGGAACTCCTACGCAGGGTAATCACGAAGAGTGATGGAACCTTAGAGCTACATGTTTATGGGCCATAGGTTCTCAGGATCTGGCACACAGGAGGTTCGCTTTGAATAGTAGCTTAAAAACGTTGAGGTGGCCCAGGCTCAGAGAGGTGCAGGGGCTTGCCCAGGGTCACACAGCTGAGAAGTGGATCCGAGTGTGTGGATCCCAGGCTCAGAGCCCGCGCTCTCGTTCTCTCCTACCTTGGTAAGCACTGCACAGAAATAGCTCCCACGTTCATTACACTGAAACAGCCCTCACTTTCACCTCCCATTTGTAAGTCTCGTTCCTTGAACACCCCTCCCCCCACCCAAGAGGCCACTGTGAGACCCTGGGGTCCACATCAAGTCTCAGCTCTGCCACCGACTAGCTGGTGGCCCAGGATGAGTGATGAAGCTCGTGGAGTTGAGGAGATAAGAAAGTGCCTATTTCCTCATTTGTAAAAATTACAGATAATCTACACCCCTCCTAATCCTGAGAATTAAATAAATACTGCCTGCCCCTCACCCTCGCCAGACTGGGTCGACACTTCTCCTGGGCCCCGCGGCTCCCATTTCCCCTTGACTGCACGGTCACCCTGGGGGCCCCTGTCCCCCTGGGCCATGGCTGGATAAGGGGAACCCAGGCCAGTCTGAAGTTGGTGATAAGCAGAGCACCTGTTCTTCGGGGAATGAGAAAGGGGGTTTATCTCTGGCCCAGCTCAGGACAGGCAGGATTCCAGGGATAGAAGGGAGGGAGAGGGAGCTGGCCTCCTTGATGGCTCAGCTCTAAATTCTTTCAACATCCCCGCCCCCATCCACCCAGCTCCCCAGGGTGGCCTGTGTGCACACCTAGCTGGCCAGACAGAGGACCGAGGGGACAGACATAGGGGCCCACCACAGGGTCATAGCTCGCCCCTGTATGAGTGTGGGCCGGCCCCTCCCCCCTGCCTCCCTCCCCTCACGCATTGATTACAGGTCCAAGAATGCACAGAAGGTGCTCAAATGGCTCCCCGCTCCCCACTTGACTTGCTTTGTCCTTCGCTCTGTTTCCCTGTCCCTTCCCCACCCAAGAGTGTAGCACCCCTAGTTTATGGTGGTCCTCATGAATTATGAGAGTGAGCCCATCAGCACTACTCTGTGCCCAGAGTGCTCACCTGGGCCCTGATCGGTGAACCGGGCCTCCCCCCACTTCCTCTCCCCCGCCACTCCCATTGTACTGGCCTCGTCCCCTAGCTCTGTCCCACCTCTCGGCCTTTGCCCGAGCTGGCTGGTGCACTCTCTCCCCCAGGCCCACCCTCTCCTGGTCTGGGGAAAGCCTGCTTACCTCAGATCTCAGCTTCCCTGGGGCGCCCCTGACCCAGACCAGGTCAGGGCCCTCCCATCTGCTCCAATGCCCTGAGTCACTCATGTGGGTGTTTGGTTGGCTTCATGAGGGTTGGAACGGGTCTGTTCCCACTGCGAGCACCATCTGCTGTCCCTAGCCCAGCGCCCAACTCACACCTCATAGGGAATGAATGAATGAATGAATGAATGAATGAATGAATGAATACATTCACACATGCCTGCTTGGTCCCTCCCAGCACCCCTTCAAGGTGAGTGTGTGATCCCCATTTACAGATGGGAAACTGAGGCTTGGCTCCCGCTTCTGTTCTCCCCCAGGAGGAGGGCTCCCGGGGCCAGGGCCCCCCACACTGAGGGAGGCCGGGAAAGAAATCGAGGCCACCCTCCAGCAGGCCTTCTGTGGGCCTGTCTTTCCTCTTCCTGCCCTGACACTTTCAGTGATTCATTCTTCATGGGATATTTTTGTGTTGCTCCAGTGGGGGAAAAAAAATGCCTGTGGGATTTCCAGGGGTTGTTTTATCTCCATGGTGCCGCCAAATAATTCGAGGGAACAGACAGAGGCAGAGGGATGTCAGGTTACAGAGTGTCCCTCAATGGCTTCAGCCAAGTGCTCCCCTCAACTAGGGAGGAAACCGAGGCGGAGTTGGGGGAGCTGCTCGCCCTGTGACCTGGCGTGGCCCCGCGGCGGGGAGAGCAGAACCTCCAGGGGCCGGGATTGCCAGCCGTGCGCCCTTCCCTGGGCCTCAGTGTCCTCACCTGGGATGTGTGGAGAGCGGCAGTGCGGGCCTCCAGCATTTGAGAACGGAACATACAGGAAGGACATGGTGTGTGCAGAACTGGCCCAGGGCCAGGGGTCAAGGAAGGGGACCAGGGAAGCAAGGCGAGGTTAGAACTTGAACCCAGAGCCCAGCTGGCTGGGTGCAGGGGGTTGAAGAGGGGAGAGAGCCCTTTATCAAGGAGAGAGTGCAATGTGTTCTGAAGGAGGGATGGGGGGCAGCAGTGGTTTCTAAGTTAGTGGTAACGTGTACTCTGTCCCCGTTACAACACTCTTTCCAACACCCCACACTACAGCTTGCAGAGATCCTTTTGACCATCCAGGGGCCCCGTGGAGCGGGCATTATCATGCCCACCTGATATGGGTGACTGGGGGGGACAGGGAGCATAGACGGAAGACTCTGAGCTGTCCCACCTGGGTTCCCTGGCCGCAGAGCTGGGGTTTGGGGTTTCTTGGCTAAGGTGAGTGGCTTCCACCGTGAGGCTGATGCCCAAGGTCACTGTCAATGACAGGAGAAGTCAAGCCCCCCATCTCCGTGGGAGGGGCAGGCATGTTGCACTAAGGCCTCTGCCTGGGTCTACCCTGCTTCCTCTGAAAGTTTGCTCTTTGCGATAAGGCAGACCTGGCATCCAGGCCAGTGAGTGTGGACAGAGTTCCTACTCTTTGGGCAGCAAACATCTAGTCAGCACCTACTGTATGCAAAGCAAGGCAGGGGGGGTAAGAGGCCCGGAGGTCCCCTCTGCCGCAGACCCTGGCACCAGGCAGGGAAGTGATTAGCCAGCAGGCAGGGTGGAAGGATATTAGTGCTAACATGAGACACAGACACAGCAGGAAGAGGAATTCACCTGTAGGCGTAGTGTTCAAACACACTTCCATTTGCTAAGGGGCACCCAGGAAACTCTCAGGCACCTAAACCACTGGCTTTGGAAACACAGTGGGCAACACCAGATAGGAGCCATTTGTGGAGTCCTTGGTCTATGTGCTGGGTGCTCTGCTAGCATTTCTGGTCCTTTCTGTTTCTTTGTACCCCAGCAAGGAAGGGGGCATGGTTCCCATCTTACAGATGAGAAACCTGAGCCCAGGGAAGTAAGTTGCCTGGAATTCCCAGCTAGTGAGCGGCAGAGCTGGGATCCCAGGCTAGGTGGTGTCACCCCCCAACCCACCATGAGCCTGTTTGGAGTCAGACAGACCTGAGTTCAGGTCACGGCCCTGCCACCCTCCAGGTCGAGGCAAACCACTTAGTCGCCCTAAGTTATGGTTTATTTATCTGAAAAATGGAGCTGACGATGCCTACAGTCATTCACCAGTCTGGCAAGTGTTTGTAAAGGGCCCACTATGTGCCAGGCCCCATGCTGCTCACAGTAACAAGCAGCGACCACGTGGTCTCAGCAGGGCCAGCGTCGAGGGTGCGTGATCGGCGCAGTCCCACAGAGCCCGGGCGCTCAGAAGGGCCCAAGCTTGGCTTAATGCTCTGCGGTCGCTATCTAGAAATGCCTAATCATTTTTTTTTAACAAAGACCTGCGTTTTTCATTTTGCGCTGGGCCCTGCAAATTATCTCCCCGGTCCTGGGTCCCAGCCCTCATCCAACTTACAGTCCAGTGGAAGAGACGAATGTACTCAGAGCCGCCGCTCCGAGTACACAACTAGAACCTCCATCTGTGTTTGAAGGCAAGGTGAACGGGCAGTGAGCACAGCGGCAGGGCTCAGGGAAGGCCTCTTGGAGGCCCCAGGCCCCGGGGGAATTGTCTGGAACTGCCAGGTACAGGGAAAGGACAGCGGGCTGGGGCAGAGTGCAGGGACGGAGAGATGGCCAGTGTGGCTGCAGGGCGCCCCCCCCCCCCCCCCAGCCAGGGAGGAGCCAGGACCCTGGCTGGGTTTTGATCAGGGCCACGGAGCTTGATTTTGAAAGCCAGCTCTCTGGCTTCAAGGTGAGGATGGGTTGGGGGTACAGCAGCAGTGCAGGGGGACCCCGTGGTGCTTGACAGATGCAAGGGAGAGGAAGTGAGGGGGTCCAGAGGGGGCCAGGCTTCCTCCCGGGCTCGCAGGTCTGCATGGAGGTGGGAAGAACAGGGGACCTTGGGGGCCAGCTCGAGGTTCAGTGGGAAGCCGTGGGTGAGGGGGCTGGTGCAGGGGCTCAGTGCACGTGTCGATCTCTGGCCCATGTCTGTCCTCCACGCATGCGCACTGGCCACCTCACCCTGGCCCCTGGCCGGCACGGGGAGGGAACGCATCCCTCCCCACCTCCCTCCTTGTTCCCTCCTGCAGGCGCGCAGGGGTCAGAAGGACCCACTTTGATCTTCCTTCACACAGGCATCTTGCCTCCCCACATGTTTATTCCCAGACTTCACATTTCAGAGTGAGATTTCATAACCTTGAAGTGAGCGTTGTCCTGAAAACAAAAGTTCGAAAACTCCGGGTTAGGTCTGCACTGCTAAGGGAGGGCCCTGGGAACTTGGGACCGGGCTGGCAGTTAAAGATCACTGCTGATACCATGTGCGCTTACACGCGTGCGCGTGCGTGTGCAGGCGTGTACTGTGTGTGGACACGTGTGTGCCCTTGTGTGCTGCCTGGGGCATGCACGTGCTCATCTGCCGGTGGAGACAGGGCTCAGGAGCAGAGCATGGGCTTTGAATCCCAGCTCTGCCCCACCCTCCACCTGCATCCTGGGGAGGGCGGGGTATAGCCTCAGGGGTGGGGTGTGGCGAGCAGTGAGCGAGCTCCTGAGTGAAGCACTACCGGCCCAGGGAGGGTCCCCAGCAGCTGTTAGCTGCTGCCTCCCATCCGTGCCAACACCTGTCTCTTGGGCACCTGCTGCTCGCAAAGGGCCCCGCCCATGTTTCATTACTTCTACTAACGCGTAGTCCTCATACTACAGCTCCTAGGAGGAAGAAGAACGTCCAAGCGTCCTGACTAATTCATCGCAGAATCAGTTGCTTTGTGACTACCCCAGGCCGTAGTCCCATGGATGCCAGGCCGTGTCCCTCTTGCTTGTGTCTACGTGCCCCCCACCCTGCCCTGCACTGGTTTTGGCCCCCAGGGGAGCTCCGTTAGGTATTCATTGAGTGGGCCTCCGGAAGAGGAACCACTCCCCGGACAGTGGGGTGGGGAGGGTGACCAGGTGGCCTTTGAGCCGGGCCTCGCAGGTTGGTCTGATTTGGACATGGGAGCTGGGGAGAGGGGGACCCAGGGAGGGCCAGCCTGAGCCGAAGTCCTGATTCCTGTGCTCTGCTCTCCAGCCACCGGGCACCCAGGAGGCTGGGGAAGGACCTGTCCTCGCCCTGCCGTAGGGTTGGCCACGGAGCTGCGCCTTCTACCTCTCCTGCCCCTCGTGCACCCCCACAGGGGAGGGGCAAGGTGGGACATGTTTGGGTGACAGGCATAGCACTAGTCACGTGTCCGTCTTTGTTCTCAACACCAGGAAATTCAGGGCTTGGGGGGCCAGGTCTACCCTTCATTGTCCCTACTCCTGATTTGCTCTCGAGGCTTTGTGCCCTGCCATGATCCTGCCCACTCTGGTGGCGGGTGAATCCCACACAGCCTGGGCCAACCCTAGGGCAGAGGCAGGCCCAGAGTTTCAGGAGCCCACCAGGGGAGTGAGAGAGTCCGGGGGAGAAAAGCTTCCTGAGAGATGGACAGCCCAGCTGAAGCTTGAAAGCTGGGTCAAAGCTGCCCAGCTGCAGGAGAGGGGAAAGGTGTCCCAGGCGTGGAGGAATGGCATGTGCCAAGGCCCGGAGGAGAGGGCTGACCCTTGAGGAATGGAGAGAGTAAGGGGGTAGGAGCGAGGGCCAGACCCCATGGGGCCTCAGGAGTGTGGAGACTTGAACCCGGAGCTGCCAGGACTCCTGAGAAAGTGGGCTGCTGGTCAGACGGGCACTTCAGAAAGCTGGCCCTGGATGGCTCCTGGGGCAGAGATAGCTCAAGGAGCACTCAGCACGGACCCTTTCTGAGCACCCACTGCGCGCCACCTCTGTTCCAGGCGCTTTGATGAATCACCTCATTCAATGGTCACAAGGATCCTGTGAATTAGATACAATTTTTATGCCCATTCTAGGTCCAAGGAGACTGGGGAGACTTGTCCAAGGCCACACGGGCTGTGGTTACAAAGGTGGAGCCAGGACTTGGCCCCAGACAGTGTGGTCCAAGCTCAAGGGCCGAACCTCCAGGCCATGCTGCCCTTTACCCAGTCCTGGCAGGAGGATGCGCTTGGCCCCGCCCAGGGGAGGGTGTGGTGGTCTGAGAAGGGGTGGGGGGAAGCCCCAGAGACGGTGCGGGATCTCCAGGTGCCGGGCTGGGGCGTCTTGGGCGGCACCCCCTGCACCAAAGCCAGGCCCTACCCCACATCCCTCCCTCGCCCGGGCTGACGAGAAAACAGATCTGTTGTTGTTCCCGGTGGGGTGTAATTCATCAGCTCTGTTTCTCTCCACATGCCCTTCTTCCTCTCCTCTCCAGCCTCGCCAAATTCGGTGTTTAAAAATAATCCTCAAATCTGGGAACAGCAGTCCCCGGCTGACCTGAGGGGTGGACCGCAGAGCTGCGTGCCCGACTCGTGATTCTGGATGCGGCCAGAGCTCAGGGGGAGTCCTACTCATCCAGAATGTTCTCCCAGTTATTGGAGTTTTATTGTTGGCCCTGAGCTACCCTCGTGGGCCATTTACCAATTTTCAAAGAACTAGAACCCAGGACAATAAATCTAATCTGTCTGTGGTAAATGTGCTTTCTCGGCGGCGGCGGGGAGGTGGAAACTCCTGCCGTGCAGAGGTGGTGAGCAGGATCTAGGCCGGGTTGGCCTCCTGCCTGAGCCGCTGAGGAGCTGTGTGACCTTGAGCCTCAGTTTCCTTCTTTACGAGATGGGGTTTGATGACCTGCCTGTGCTGGGTGGCGAGATTCCCTGAGAGTATATAGAGAAAAGTCAGAGTCCAGGACTCGGGTGGGGGTGGGGGTGGGAACGACCTGAGAAAGCCGGCCCTGGGGCAGCCCAGTGGGAGGAAGGGAGCTCCCGTTTCCCGCAGGCGTCACCTGTGGGGGTCCCAGGTGGCTGTACCTGGCGTGACATGCCCTTTACACCTGAGCTCGTAGTCCCTGAGCACACGTCCCCCTCTGCAGACCCCACGCAGGGCGCGAGGGCATGGCTTTGGCCTTGTGAAGGTTGATGCTGTCGGTTGCGTGACCCCTGAGGACAGACCAAGGATCACAGCTGCCGCCGGCCACTGAGTTTCCAAAGCCACTCTGACCCCGCCAGGCTGGAGTGGCCGGCTTCTGAGTTTTGCTGTCTCGTGAGAAATGGAGTTTTTGTGGTGGGCTTTGTTCCATCGTAGATTCAGCGTTCAGTTCTGGCGCCTGAGCTGCTCCTCTCCATAGGCCCCCATGCCCCCCCCCCCCGCCGCCGAGGCCCTATACCCCAACCTTTGTCCAGCAAACAGGGCTGTGGCTTCTGCTGCCCCCAACCCCTGCCATGGAGTCACGCCCAGGCAGCCCCGGGTGAGGGTGGGGAGCACAGCCAAGCCGTGGAGTCTGAGCAGACCAGTCCCAGATGGGGACACATGCGGCCGTCATGTGTCCTGCTCCCACACATCTGCAGTACGCTGGCCCCTGAGGCCTTCAGTTCCCCCAGACAGGCCTGAGGGCCCGAGGCCGGAGTTGGCCAGGCTGGGGTTCTCACCCAGTCTGTGGGACTCGGGAGCCCAAGCTCCATGGCCATGGCCCCCAGCTGGCCAGGCCCCGGCCCAGGACCCTCATGGCCTAACAGGGGAGGGCCTGGGGACCAATCACGTAAGGGAGAGCCTGGTGGGCCTCCAGCCTGGCATACCCCCTCCTCCCCGCCCCTAGACCCCAGCCCAGACCCTGTTCCAGACTGGGGGTTAACGAGCGGATATTGGGAGAATGCGTGAATGAGTAAATGAATGAACACATGAATGAAAGAAGAGATGGAACATGACATGTCTCCTGGAGGGACAGACTTCTCCCAGCTGACGGGATCGAGGCAGGCCTCCTGGAGCCGCTTCTAAGGTGCTGCAGGATTTGGACTCACAGGAGAAAGAGGAAGACACCCGGGTGTGAGTGACAGCCCCCTACTCTAAGGAGGGCTTTGTAGGGGCTGGAGCAGCAGAGGGGGTGCTGCGTCCAAGGCAGAGGTGCAACCCCCCACCCTGTATTCATTCAACAAACCCACAGGCCCTCGGACTTGAGCCTGGCTCCCAAAGTGGGGAAGCCCCATCCTCCAGGAGTCAGAGAACCCGCAGTCCGCAGACCTGTATCAGCCCTCAGTGGGCCTTGGCTTGCTCACCTACAGAGTGGAGGCTCGGAGGGCACCATCTCAGAGGACCTGTCACTCCCCACCCCTCCACCCCCCGCCCTGTGTTTTCCAGGGTGGATCCTTGGGTTTCCTCGGTGCAAATCCTGGCTAAGCACTTTGAAATGCTTTAATCTCCTTCATCCTCCCAGGAGGGCCCTGAGGGAGGCCGGGAGGAGGCCCAGGCTCAGAACAATTAAGCAGTTTACAGCCAGTGGGGCTCCGGTGGGTCCAGAGAGGCCTGTAGGAGAGATAGGAGGGCCCTTCCCCAGGGGCTGCCCTGACGTCAGCTTGCATAAGCACCGAATGAAGGCATTTCGGCTCCATCTCACACTCACGCCGTCCCCCCTCTTACCCTGGCTCACGCTTCAGACGAACAGCACATGGCATCCTAGGTCCACCCGCGGGGCCCGGCCATCCAGCCCCTGCGTTTGGCCTGGAGTCCAGTCCTGTCTCCTCCCTCGGAAGTCTCAAGCCTCCGGGTTACCCAGGGTGGCTCCCTGCTCTGCCTGCCACCACTCAGGAGGACTAGGGCCTCCCGGGACCCCAGCTGGCACCCCTGTACCCTCCCTGACCGAGCTGTGAGCTCCCGAGGGTAAGGACAGGCTGGCCGGGCCCAGAGCAGGTGCCCCGGGACAGCCTGGGCAGTCAGAAGGCCGTTCCTGTGGACTGTGCCATGCCCTTCCCAGTGCCCTCTTCCAGAACTATATTTTCTGGCAGCAAATCTCTGCAGTGTGTCCTCTGCTCTCAGACCTTCCCCTGGGAGGGGGAGGCCTTCACTAAACAAGGGGACAGGACTGGAGGGGTCAAGGAAGCCCCCAAAACCTGCTCTGCCTTTGGGGGAACACCCTGCTGGGAGGGCGCACGGGTCTCCACCAGGGGCGGAGTGGTGGTGAGGGGGCTGTCCAGGCTCCAGCTCCCAGGTGAGCCGAGAGCACCCCTCACACCTCAGTGTCCATCCCAACCCGTCCTGGGGCAGTCCCCACTGGAGCGTGTGTGGTGGTGTCCTGGGGCCACTGGAACAAAGCACCACACAACCCAAGTGTGTGCTTTCATAGTCTGGAGGCCAGAGTCCAGGATCAAGGTGTGGGCAGGGCTGGATCCTTCTGGGAGCTGCCAGGGAGTCTGCCCAGGCTCTCCCCCAGCTTCTGGAGGTTTGCTGGAGATCTTTGGGGTTCGCTGGCTTAGAGGCATCACCCCAACCTCGCTTCTGTCTTCACATGGTCTCCTCTCTGTGCGTGTCTCCATGTCCAAATTTCCCCTTCTTATAAGGCCCCAATCGTGTTGGGTTGGGGCCGACCGGACTCTAGCGTGACCTACATCTCCAATGACCCTATTTTGAAATAAGGTCCCATTCTGAGGTACGGGGGGTTTAGAACTGCAACAGAGGATTTGGGTAGACACAATTCATACACCATGATGAGGTGCCATGAGGGAAGAGGATGAGCTTGGCACATATTAGGGGCTCAGCAAATTAACCCCCATCCTGAGTGTCTACACTTCTTACAGCCATAGGCAGCTTACAGCCCGCTGGGACTCGGGTTGGGCCACTGAGTTTGCACAGAGCACACGTAGGCCTTCTCCTGTCCCAGCCTCCATTCCCACACCCCTGCAGGGAGGGGGTGGTGATGGTGAGGTGCCCTCAGGTTTGTCCCGGGGCTTCAACAACCTGATGTGAAGTGGTTACCGAGGGCCAAGGTCCTGCCTCAGGTGGCCTCCTGCTCCCCCCCTGCCAGCGTCCCCCACTGGCCTCCCGGCTGCTCCTGCCTCAGGACCTTTGCACCTGCTGCTCCCCAGTCCGCAGCACTGTTCCTCCCAGTAGCCGTGCCGCTCACTCCTGCCTCACTCAGGTCTGCCCGTGGTCACCTCCGCCTGAGGCCTTCTCCCACCACCCTGTCTGCAGGAGCCCCCCGGCACCGCTATATACCCCCCCCCCACACACATCTGGCTTTATTCCTCCTCATAGCTTTGTTTATTGTGGTAAAACACACATAACATAAAATTGACGTTTTAACCATTTTTAGTGCACAGTTCAGTGGCATTCCATCCACCCAGCCGTCACTACCATCCGTCTCCAGGACTCCCTCCATCCTCCCAAACTGAAACTCCGTCCCCATGGAACACGAACTCCCATCCGTCCCCAGCCCCCGGCGCCCACTATCCTCCTCGCCGTCTCTGGGAATGTGACGACCCTGGGGAGCTCATGGGCGTGGAATCACACAGGGGTTGTCCTTTTGTGTGGGGCTCATGTCACTGAGCACCACATCCTCGGGGTTCGCCCGTGTCGTGGCATGTGTCAACACCCCCTTCCCTTTTGAGGCTGAATCCTATTCCGCTGTGCGAATCGGCCGCCTTTTGTTTCCACACGTACCGTCCACGGACACTAGGGTTGTTTCCACCTTTTGCCGCTGTGAACATGGGTGTGCAAGCGTCTGTCTGCACCCCTGCTTTCAGTTCTTTAGGGTGTATCCCCAGGAGCCTCGTAGCGTTTCAAATATTCATCTGCTTGTCTGTGCGCCATCAGCCTCCCTCCCTGGAGTGCCAGCGGGGCAGGGACAGATTCCGCTTAGTGGTACTTGGCGTCTGTTTTGTCCACTGCTGTGTCCCTAATGCGTGGAAGGTGCCCGGCTCCGTGCGGACTGGTGGGGGGGTTAATGGAAGTCACTGCGAGCGGCACAGCAGGGAGACCTGCGTCCCGCAAGCCCCCCCGGGGGTGCGTGAGCTCCTGTCCAATCACCCCACCGCCCACCCCCACGTGAAGTGGCCGCTCTGGCCCCCCGCACGCCAGGCGCCGGCCCCCCGGCCTCAGCCCGCCGGTTGTTTCCACCACCTGAGCCATCGGTCCTCCTTTGATTAAGTCTCATTTTGCCGTGAAAGGAAAAGGAGGTGACAGTTGACTGGTGGGGGGAGGTCATTCATTCCAGAAAGGAAATTGGATGGCAGCGTTTCCATCATCGGCGGCCCAGCCCCTGCTCCCAGCAAACACGCTTCCCCGCCCGTCCCCCGCTGTGGGCAGCAAAGCCAGTGTCTGCACCCGCAGGCAAGGCAGCCCACACCCAGCCTCTGCCGGATCTCGTTAAACAGGCAGCTCCCGACGGATCGATGCCAGCCAAATGATGACCAGTTGTGGCCAGCAGTCCTTGAACGTGCTCACCGTCCTCTCGTTGCTGATTTCTGCAGGTAGAACCTCCGTGGGTATCCAGCGGGGCGGGGAGCGGGGGTGCAGGGGTCCCTTCCCGGGGTCAGCACTAGCCCAGTGGGGGTCCCGGGTACCGGCAGGGGGGTGCCCCTAGTCCCCCGGCATCCCCCTGGTGAGGAGCTAACGTTCGGTGCTGTTCAGTGAGAACCTACTGTGTGCTGCGCCCCACATGCCTATGGCAGGAGCCACACTGAATGTCCTCCTGGGCGCAGTGGAGTTAATGGTGGCTGCCAGCCTGGGAAAAGCCTTCCCATGAATTCTCTCCCTACACCTGAAAGTCAAGTCCAAAATGTCGTGGTCATCCCATTGTATGGATGGGGAAACCGAGTCTTAGAGCAGAACTGGCTAGCAGGAGGCAACACAGCTAGTGCAGGGGCTGGGGTCCTTATCCACCTGCCAGCACCCGACCACCTCCTAGGCACCCCTAATGCAGCAGATGGGCTCTCACACTCCTGTTTACAAAGATGGGCATAAAGCAAGTCCTTCAGCTGCTCCAAACTAAAGCTGGCCTCCTGGAGAAGCCTGCCTTACCTCCCGACAGCAGCGGCGGCTGGCTAAGCCCTGTTCTGAGCAAGGCACCTGCTCTGTGTCTCCCTCGGTCTCTGTCTCCCTGTCTCTCTTGTTTGTGCATCCGTGCACAGGACCCCCTCATGCCCTCTTGCCCCTTTGTTGAGGGCCTGGCTCGGAGGGAGGCCATGAAGGGCCCTGGGGACTGGGGGCTTCAGGACAGCAGAGCCAAAGCCAGGCCAAGGGTCTGGGGGCCACTGTTTACCAAGTTCCTCCTTGACTCCTTTCCCATGCATTAGCGCATCTGGTCCTCACTGCCTCCTGGGAGAGAGGAGGAGGCCTTCACCCCTTTTACAAGTGAGGAAACAGGGCTCAAAGAAGGACCGTGAGCTGCCCGAGGCCACAGTCACGCGGCTGAGAGATGATGGCGCACTGTGGTTGTCCCTCGGAGCCCAAGAGAGCAGCTCTCTCCTTGGTGTCCCCTCTCCACTTGGACCTGTTCTCCTGGTGACTCAGAACCCGCTGGCCTCCTAACAGAGCATCCCTCTGCCCTCGGCCCCCAGGCACGGGCTGAGAACCACACTGAGCCTGGAAGCCAGCAGGCGCAGCCCTGTATTATCCATTCACTCTCTCACTCATACCTCCCTGCTCGAAGCAAGGCTGAAGCTTTGCTGTTTATAGAACTCTCCTCGGAGCCCCAGCCATCCGGGCTGCCAGGGGTCTCCCATCTGTGGGGGGAAGGAGGCCCAGAGAGGTCGTGATAGCCCAGGTAACCCCGCGTGCTCCACGGTTCCGAGCCCGCTGTCCCGGCTCCTAGCTTTAGGCAACTTCAGCTCATTCTTCCGTGGGAAGCGGCCGTGGTCTCCTTGTCTTTGCCAAACGTCAACACAATCGGCACTGACCCTCCGGGGGGGCCAGGTGATCCAATGGGACGTCTCCTGTCCCCTGCCTTACCCAGCCTCCCTCCCCACCCCAGCTCTGAGCAGCTCAAAGGCCACCTCCCCACTCTGTCCCTTCCCTCCCTGGTTCCTGCCTCAGGTCCTCGCCTCTCGATCCAGCCTCAGGGCCTGAGCTGGTCTTTCTAACTAGCTGCTTGCGTGTCGCTCCCTGCGAGCTGACCCGCAGCAGGGCGTCCTCACCTGTCTGGACAGACACTGGACTTCCTGCCTCTAACCCTTCCATCCAGCCACTGGCACGTCTTTCCTCTGGGCGGGCGGGTCCCAAACCCCAGCCCATCGGCCTCCCCTGCAGGGCTTGCCTCCCACGCCAGTGTTGCTCATTCAGAAGGTCTGCTGAGGGGCCTGAGAAACTGCTTTGTGACATATCCCCAGAAGATGCAGATGCAGCAGGTCAGGTCCAAGCTGTGAGACTCCTGCTCTGAGCCTCAGTTTTCTCCTCTGTACAATGGGAGTACATGAGATTAAATGAGATGGGGCATGCCCCGCCAGGGATGGGGCATCCTTAGAGCCCCTGTCTCTCCACAGGAGGGTCTTCTGTTTCCCGAGGTCAAGGCCGCGCAAGGGGGGCCTGGAGGGCTCCCCTGAACCCTGAAACTCTGGGGCCACGTCTATCCCCATGAAATAGGGTGCTGTACTTTGGGCACAGGATTTCAGGAGGCCACCCAAGCCAGCCTCAGCACTCCAGCTCGTGAGGCCCGTCTGCCCACTGGCCAGCGCCGCACAGCAGGGACTCCTCTCTGGCAGCCCTGGGCGGGCACACAGGGAGCCCTGTGGGCTGCTGTCTGGTTACCGCTCCGCAGAGACAGAGCTTTCAACTAGCTGAGGAGCTTTTGCAAAACCAGAGCCTTTGTGGTTAGAGACATGTATTCAGCCAACGAAGCCCCTTTTCAGTGATACAAATTAGATACAGCGATCCCTTTTATGAAGATACTAATTAAGCCAGAGACAGTGGGCTCCAGGTTTTTTTCCATTGTTACATTTGCTTAGGCTTTCGCTCCTATTTATCACCATCCATCCGCACGACTGGTAAATACTGTCCTGGGTTTGCAGCAGCCTCTGTGGCTGAATAGGGGCCTCCCTCCTTGAGCCAGGGGAGGGAGGGCCCAAAGCCAGGGCAGCTTTGTGACCGTGAGATGAGGGTGGCCAAGGCAGGCCCCTGGGGACCTCTGGGGCTAGGGCACTGGTTTAGTAGAAACCGTGGTACTGAGGAGATGCTGCTTCCTTCAAGAGGGGGACCCGGTTCCTGCGCCCATGCTGCTCTCCAGCCAGGTGTCCTGGGCTTGGGGGCGGGCCACCCCTAGTCCACACAGTAGCAGAGGTTATTAAAGCCGGTGACAGGAGTGGAGAGGGCTGGACGTCAGACCCAGGCAGGCTTGAGTTGGATTCCCTCCACTACCTCTTACCAGCTCAGATCACGGAGGCTCAGTGGGATCCCAGACCTGCTGCTAGGCTGGCCAAATGGGTTAAATGGGATGTAGTGTATGACGTGCATAGTAGGCGCTCAGTTAATGTTGTGTCCTAGTTGAGTGCCTGCTGTGTGCAGAGCCCCTGGAGGGGATCCCCATGAGGCTTAAGATGCAGCCCTGCCTGCAAGGAGCCCCCCGTCTAGGGGACACATGGAAGCAGGGCTGGTGTCGAGGGAAGTCTGGGACGTGACATCAGCCTGGAGCCAGCTTCCTGGACCACAAAGCCTTCCTGGGGAGGGAAAAGGCTAGCAGCACCGTAGAACAGACTGACCACGCTCCCTGTCCCGGCGCTCGTGGACTCCCGGGGCAGCGGGCTTGGGGAAGCCCCTCACTGAGCCCAGGACTCTGTTTTCCAGTCTTGTCCGCGCATTTCCGGGTCTGTGAGCCGTATACGGACCACAAAGGCCGCTATCACTTTGGCTTCCACTGCCCCCGGCTCTCGGACAACAAAACCTTCATTCTCTGCTGTCACCATAACAACACGGTTTTCAAATACTGCTGCAACGAGACAGAGTTCCAGGCGGTGATGCAGGCGAACCTCACGGCCGGCTCCGAGGGCTACATGCACAAGTGAGTACCGTGCTGGGGCCCCCGTGGCGGCAGGGGGCCACTCAATCACCCCATCCCCTGGGGCAGCTGTCGGGTAACCAGAGCAGGACAGGTGGGCCTGGAAGGATTCTGGGGAAGTCTTCAGGTGACAGGTTTTCTGGCCTGTCTGTCCTCTGACTTTAGCCTTGTCTTCTGAGAAATGGGCACAATACCCACCTCCCCGGGCTGCTACAGAAGTTAAGTGAAGTCAAGGATGGGGAATGGAAGGCTTAGAGGCATGAAAGGTGCATGGACCAGGAATCCACATTCTTTCCTTCGTTATTTATTTGTGCAACAGATATTGATTGGCGGTTCTGACCCAGAGATTAATCCCAGGCAGCCTCTTTCCTTAATGTGATTAAAACATAAGAGACCAAGGCTCTAATGGAAGGGACCAAGAGTGTAAAGAAAGAGAAATTAACCCTGCAGAAAAGCAGTGGGGATATGCTAAGGAAAGGCAAGCAGGATTGAAACAACATGCATTTCTCTCATCATGAGTGGAAGAAACTAAGCATCTTTCCACATGTTTGAGAGCCACTTGTATTTCTTTTACTGAGAGCCAGCTGTTTATGTCCTTTGCCATTTTCCCATTGAATTGTTGGCTTTTTTCTTATTTATTTATAGGGACTCTTTATATATGAAAGAAATACAATGAGTTGCAAATATTTTCTCAATGTGTCTTTAAATTTGTGATGCTTTTATCTCATGCTTAATTTTTAGTTGTTATATAACCAAATTGGATCCATTTCTTTTCTTTTATATCTTCTGGGTTTTGTATCAGACTGAGAAAGGTTTTCCCTACTCAGAGGTCATTAAAAATCCACTCATGTTTTCCTTTACTTTTTTTATGTTTTAATTTTTCACCTTCAAATCTTTGATCTGTTAGGAATTTATTTGGATGTAAGTTTTGAGGTAGGAATCCAACTTTATTATTTTTTTTCCAAATGGGTAGCCAATTGTCCCAATACCATTCACTGAATTGTCCATCTTTCCCCCACTGATATAAACTGCAAACTTATATATTATAATATACTAGATTTGAGTATCTAGATAGATCGTGATACATTTTCATGGCTTTCATTGTCTATCCATACACTAGTATCTCACTGTGTTACCTCCTGCGGCTTTTGATATGTTTTAATGCCTTCTTAATCTATTCCCTCAGCTCTTTTGTTATACAAACTTTAGAAGTAGCTTGTGTAGTCTTGCCCCTCCAAGAATCCACTTAGTATTTTTTACTGAGATTGTGTTGAATTCATAGATTAATTAAAAGAGAATGGACTTTTCATGGTACTGAATCCAAGAACACAGTACAGATAATCCCTGACTTATGAGGATTCAACTTATGAATTTTCAACTTTACAATGGTAAGAAAGTGGCATGCATTCAGTAGAATCCATACTTTGAAATTTGATCTCATCCCACGCTAGCAGAATACAGTACAATTATCAAAAAAAAAAACAAAAAACCTTGTTTGTAATGCTGGACAGTGGTTGTGAGCTGAAGCTCCCAGTCAGCCAGGCAATCATGAGGCTCGACACCCAACATACTTGCAAGCTTTCTGTCCCCATACAACCATTCCGGTTTTCACTTTCAGTACAGTATTTAATAAATTACATGACATAGTCCACAACTTGATAATCAAATAGGCTTTGTGGTAGATGATTTTGCCCCAGTGTAGGCTAATGTGAGTGTTCTGAGCACGTTTAAGGTCAGCTGGGCCACACTGTGATGTTTGGTGGGTTGGGTGTAGTAAATGCAGTGTGTACTTATGATATTTTTAACTTACAATCGGCTTATTGGGACATAGCCACATCATAAGTTGAGGAAGATCTGTTTGTCTCTCCACTTGTTCAAATTTTCTTTCATAGTGTTTTGGAATTATCTTCATAGATATTGTATGCATATCTTTGCACTTGTTCCTACTTACTGCTTTTTACGCTGCTATTATAAATAGGGTCTTTTCTCCCATTACATCTTTCAACTGACTCTCATTTAGATGACAAAACTTAACAGTTTCTATATATGAATTTTATACCCAGCCACCTTATTGAAATTTCTTATCTTTGTTATACTTTTTCTGTTGATAATCTCTTAAGTTTCCCATTATGCTATTTGCAGACAATGATAACTTTATTTGCTTTCCAGTTTTTGTGCCCCATTTCTTTTTCTTGTCCAGTCATGTTGGCTAGTACCTCTAAAACCATCTTTGGAATTATCAAGCGCTCTTCTCGTCTTCCTGATATTAACTGGGCTGCTTCAGATATTTTCCCAATAAGCCCGAGGCTGACTCTTGGGTGGCTCTATTTTTTTCATGGCAAGGAAAAGTCCACTTGGAAGGAGGGTTTGTTGAGTGACTGTGGAAGGGAGTGGTGGCACGACTGGGGAGTCTGAGCCCCAATCTGTCTGTCTGATGTTGGGGCTTGAACACTTTGCCGCAGTGCCGTGCTCCCTCAGGGGAAATCTCCTTTCCCTTTGGTCAGGCAGGAGATGCAGACTCCTTGAATATCATCCAAATCTCCCTCCTCCCACCAAGGCCGACTCCCCAGCCTTCCTTCCTCAAATGCATGGGTGCTTCCCCTGAATATCTTGCCATCTGCTCAGGCCTTAGAATAATTCTGTGTGTGAAGTCGTTCAGCAAGTCCTGTCCATCACAAGGGCTGGAATCAGGCCTGGAATCTGACCCAAGCCTTCCGTAAGACCACAGACTGACTCCCTGAGTGTGGGGACTGGTGCCAACACTGAGGTTAGGACCCCGGAGTGCTGTCCTTGCCGGCCAAAAGCCAGACGGAAGACAGAGGCTTGGCAAGGCAAGCAGACTTCTCCAAGGCTCTGGTGACTAGTGTCTGGGATCCTCGTTTTGAAGCCCACAGGTTTCTATAATCTGCACATTTCCACAGGATCTCACACAGAATACTCCATCATTTCAGCACCGCGGGGTCTCGTTGCTGTGAGGAAGGGTTCAGCCATACAATAAAGCCATTCCCCTGGGGAGGAATGGAAATATTAAAGAAGTTTAGCTTAGTTCTGATTCTTTAATCTCAGAAAGCACTTACGGAGTGCATGGCACAGGGCCAGCTTGGTGCTCAGCTCCGTCCTTGCCATGTCACTGAGGGCACCTGACGGCCCATCCTGAGCCCACGTCACGCACAGGGAAGGTGAGGCATGGGGAGGTTGTGTAACTTGCCCGATGGAGGCAGCCCATCAGTGGGGGAGCCAGGAGCCCAGCCGGGTCTGGAGGCTGCTTTAATAAATCTGGGTCCTCCACCAATGGAGGCAGATCTGAGTGGGGAGGCCCTAGAGTGGGGATCCCCACCATAGCACCACTGACACCTGGGGCTGGATCTCTTCCTGGGCAGGGGGCGGGGGAGCTGCCCTGTGTGTAGCAACCTCTCTCGCCACCACCCACGAGACACTGGGAGCAACCCCACCCCTCCAGCTGGCTGTGACAACCAGCCATGTCTCCTGATGTTGCCAGCTGTGGGGTGCAGGATTGCCCTGCTTGGGATCCACTGCTCTGGAGGGATTCCTCCTTGTTATTCCCCACCTCCCTTCCCACAGATGTGGACAGAGGCCCAGAGAGGCGCTGTGCCTACCCCAGAATAATTGGGCTCTGCTCCTCACCCAGGCTGTACCACACCCATCGTCCTTGCGTTTCATGCAGGGAGGCATGGTGCCGGGTTCCCCTGCATCCAGAAGTTGGGAGCCATGTGGTCCAGAAGAATGAGCATTTCCAGGAAGGTTTCCCTGCGGCCTGAGTATGAAGTGCAAGGGGAAGCATGGGGAGGGGCGCAGGGGCTGGGGACCCATGTGAGCCCAGCCCGTCTAGATGGCCCGGGACAGCAATGCCCCTTCCCGGGCTTCCTGAAGATGCACAGGGTCCGTTGGCGGCCATGGCGCCTGGCACCCGCCCACCTCCCCCACCCTGCCAGTGAATCAGCGAGGGGGCAGGGCTGGTGACAGGGAAAAGAAGAGTGCTTCCGATGACTTATTTATTTGTATTTTTCTGGAGGAACAGAATGGTTTGTTTTGGTTCTCGCTGCCTGGCAGAAAAGGCAGGCAGAGCGAAGGAAGCAGCCTCGCCAGGCCCGCGGCCACGGCAAGGTGCCACGTCCTGCCGTGCGGGCAGAGGCCCTGGGTGTTCGGGAGAGGGTACTGCACACCGTCCCTTGCCGGCTGACCCAGACCCAGAGCCCTGAACCAGCAGGGCCCGCGGTCAGCTCTCCCTGGGGACAGTGGTGTCCTAGGGGCGGAGTCGTGTGCGGTGAGTGGGCGTTCCTCCACCGGGCAGGTGGGCTGCGAGAGGGCGAGAATGGGAGAGGGATTCTAGGAAGGCAGAAAGGTCCTCCCAGGATGGAGTGGATGAATGAGCGTTCTTCCCTTGGCCTCAGGTGAAACCTCTGTCCCCTAAAACTTTCCTTTCCCCAGTGCCTGAGGACCCGAGAGCCCCGGGCCCTGTTCTGCAGGCTTTATAGCCCCATCCAGATGCTTCAGGTTCTGAGTGCGGTCCCTGAGTGTGGTCAGAAGCTTCTGGATGTTCTTGTCCGTTGTTCAACCCCATCAGGCCTGTTACACACAAAACCTGCCTACACACTGGCAGTCTTCTGAAGACTGAAGAGGTTCTAGAATCACGATGTTTCTTGATCTAATACACTCTGCCAAGCCAGGGGGAGGGAGACAAATGAACATTGGTGAGCACTTACTGTAGTGTGAGGGGCCTCACTAGCCCCTTTGATCCACGGAGAGGTGTTATCTATGGAGAAGGTCCCCTGGCCCCCTTACACCAGGCCTGAGGCTCAGAGAGGGTGGAAAGTTGCCTGTAGTCACACAGCACGCAGGGGGCAGAGCAGGGTTGGGGACAGGTGCGTCAGTCCCCACTGCTCGAGACTCAAAGGCTGATTTTGGGCTCACACTCCGTGTCCTTCTGGGGTCACCTGTGGCTCTGTGCGTGGAGCCTTCTGTGACCCAGGCCCATGAAGCGCATCCCATCTGGGGCAGGATGTCCCCGTGGCAGAGGGAAAAGGACATGGGTGAAACCACGAGGTGGCTCTTGGACTTCTGCTCAGAAGCAGCCACAATACTTCTGCTCATACTCTATTGGCCAAAGCGCATCACTTGGCCAAGTCTGTTACCAGCAGGGTGGGAAGAGGTGTGGGGACCGACACAGGGAGGGATGGTGAGTATTTTGATAGTCATGGGCTCTGCTTCACTGGCCCAGAGCCCATGCTCCTCCACTACCTGGGATAGCCTGGGTCCTGCCGTGTGGCCTCAGGCATGTCGCCTGGCCTCTCAGGGCCCAGATGGACTGAGCATTCCTGTGCGCCTGACTCATAGGAGCCGGCACTCACCACATCCTTCCCCCTCTCAGCCCCGTGCTATCTCATTAAGGCCCATAAATAACACCACCAAGTCGGGCCATTGTTAGCTCTGTTTTACAGATGAGGAAAGTAAAGCTCGGGGGAGGGAAAGGTGCAGAGCTGGGCTTTGAATTCACGCAGCCCTGACGTCTTGGGCCCAGAATGTCGCCACCAGGGTCACCAGCTTGTCACACCGACCCACAGGCCACCCTGTGAGTGGGCTCAGGGCTCAGATAGCGTAGGTGAGGTCGGCCGAGGGTCCGTGGCCCCCTCCCAGCCAGCGCAGCCCGTGTTCCTCTCTGGCCTGATGGCCTCAGCAGCTCACCTCCGTCCGCAGCGGGAACTCCCTCCTGTCCACATCACCCTCTCCTGCTGACGTACCTGTTCCTGTAACCAGTAGGTATTCGAGGAGACTCCTCCAGCCAAGTTTTTTGTTTATCGCTTGGGAGACACCGGAAGAGTTCGAATCCGTAAATATCCCGAAACACACTGAAAATTTGCTATCTGTGGCTTTGGCTGGCTTCCCATCTTGCCCCATAAAACAGCCTCTGTTTTATCTTCTGCCCTTTACAAAACATATGCATACACACAACAAAAACTCCTGCATCTGGATGGAATTAATTTCCAGATCACATTTTTAAAATTAAATTAAAAAACCCGGAATGCTTCCAGCCGGCCAACCACGGGGAGGGTAGGCCGAGAAAGGCAGGAGAGCTGCCTGGGGATGTGGCCTGGGCTCTCCAGCCAGCTGCCGCCTCCCGTGTGGGCTCCCTTGCAGGGAAGTGGGAGTCGGCGAACGTGGGGTCTCCTGCAGGTGCGCCCCTGCTTTCTCTGAGCGGGGAGAGCAGGGGGAGCGGGCCACCACTCCGCATCCCCCCCGAATGCCAGTTGGAACAGGCGGCTGCAGAGGCCCGCAGGCCCAGCAACACCCACGCACGCACGCACGCAAAGCCAGTGACACGCTGAGATGCGGGATGTTCTGGGGGGTGGGGACTGGACTCTGTCCTCAGGTCCTCAGGTCCTGGTACGGGCTGAACTGGGACAAGTGGGCACGCCACGCAGTTGCGGGAAATCCCTCCCTGGACATCCAGGCGTGACCTTGGGGTTTTCCCAAGATTCAGCACACTCTGGGGTTAGGTGATCTGGGTCCGAATCCCAGTGCGGCCACTTCCCAGCAGGCCAGTGACTTGGCCTCCCTGGCCCTCATTTCCCCATTTGTGCAGGGGGCAGGCTGGCCCGTCCGCTCCCTGCCGGTATCGTTGTGGGGACTGAGAAGCACAGGGTGCCGGCGTGTTCTCTTTGCTAGTAGTGCTCTTCACTGTTAGTGCATATGTAGAGAGGAGGTAAAATCTAGTGAAGAAGCTAATATATCAAGCTCACCACGGCATTCCATGCACGTCAGCTTCAGTGACATCAGCAGCCGCTCTGCACTGAGTGTCGGGCATGCAAAGATACGTGGGACCCCGAGTCCAGCCTCAGGGAGCTCTGAGCTCGAGGAGCCAACCGTCCTACAAAATAGCCAGGACAACACCGTGTGTTCTGGGAAACCCAGTGACTTTGGGAGCCCGAGGGAGGAGTTGGATCTAACAGAAGATATCAAGGAAGGCTTCCGGGAGGAGGTGATAGCTGAGCTGAGACGTGGGTGCACAGGAGGTAGGGAGTGAGCTCCAGGCAGAGGAGCCACGTCGACCAAGGCCTGGAGGTGAATCGTCTGCTCTGAGAGGGCAGGAGTGAGGCTTCTGAGTTCAGATCCTAGCTCTTCACCTAATGGCTAGGAGATCCTAGATGAGTCTCTTAACTTCTCCGAGCCTCAGTTTCCCATCTATAACACGGGGCTGGTGGTGACAGCAGCGACGCTTCCTTCTGTGTTTGCTCTGGGTGCCAAACGGGCTACCGACATGCACTGCCTGCCGCTCTCCTTACTCTGGGTAATTTCTCAGTCCTGCTGGCTCCAGGCCCAGCTGCGGCCTGGCCACCACCCCCGGCTGGCGTCATGGTCCCCCTCTCTGCGGGGCAGCATCTGCACACAGCTGCCCTGCCTCCCCCTTCCCGCTCCCCTCCCTCAGCCCTGAAGCTGCTGCCATGGGAACCACCAGGAAGAGGCCTGATGCTTGCAGCAATGCTGTGGGGGCTCCGGGAGCCTGGAGAGAGGGTGCTGGGGAAAGCAGGAGGGCCGGAGACTGGAGCCAGGCCCGCCTCCTCTGGCCACATGGGCGTCCACCCCAGGACTCGTGCCTCCACCAGCCAGGCCGAGCTGCCAGCCCCTGTTCCCCGACAGAAATTCCACACCCCGATATAGCCAGGCAAAGCTAGCCTCCCCTGGCAGTGAGGCAGCTTGGGGCCTGGCTGTCAGTCATTCACACCTTAGCGTGAACAAGCCCCCAAGACTGCTGCAGGCCTCATGGAGGTGGTGGCTGGAGGTAGGACCCCACAAGGGAAAAGCGGTGGCCCAGATACGGAATTGCATCTTGCCCCTCAAGCAGATACTGAGCCCTGAGCCCTTACCAGTGCCTGCTCCATGCCAAGTGCTTGGATACCCGGAGACCGCCCACTTGAGGGGCCTCCAAGCACCCAAGCCAAGTCTTCAGGGGCGCGGGGGTGTTTGGCTAAGTAAGGGGACGGATGGCGTTCCAGATAAAGCGCACATTTGAGCAAAAGTGAGCAGCCCTGGCCCCAGGCCCGGGGGTCAGAGGGCAAGAGCCCCTGCCTCACTGCTGAGGCCAAGGCTGGGAAGGGGAGAACTGAGACTGAGATGAACTCAGTCATCTCCTGCAGGCCCAGAGACACGTTGGGGCTCTCCCAGGCCACACAGCAAAGCTGGGCCAAGCGGGAACCTGGACCAGGCCCCCTGGCTCTGGGCCTATGCTCTCCAGCCTCAGGCAGGTCTAGAGGGATCTGCCGTGGGGCCCCAGGACACCAAGGGGCCCTGTCTGGGCAGGAGCTGGTCCGGGGGGGGGGGGGTCCCTCCTCATGAGCAGGGGCAGCAAGGCTGGACGCTGGCTCTCGGCAGTGTGCCTCCTCTCTGCCGCCCGCCTGCACACACCCACCTGCGCACACACGCCTGCACACACCTGCCCGCGCAAACCCACCAGAGCACACTGGCCCGCACACACTCGCCTGCGCACACACGCCTGAGCACACCCGCCCACGCACACCCACCTGCACACACCCGCCCATGCACACTCGCCTGCACACACTCGCCTGTGCACACACGCCCGAACACACACCCTCCTGCGCACACCCTCCTGAGCACACCCGCCTACACACACCCACCTGCGCACACCCGCCTGAGCACACCCACCTGAGCACACCCACCTGAGGACACCCACACGCGCACACCGGCCTGCGAACACCCACCTGAGGACACCCACCTGCGCACACCCTCCTGTGCACACCCACCTGAGCACACCCGCCTGAGCACACCCACCTCTGCACACCCGCCTGAGGACACCCACCTGAGGACACCCACCTGTGCACACCCACCTGCACACACCCTCCTGAGGACACCCACCTGAGCACACCCACCTGTGCACACCGCCTGAGCACACCCACCTGAAGACACCCACCTGCGCACACCCACCTGAGGACACCCACCTGTGCACACCCACCTGCGCACACCCACCTGCGCACACCTGCCTGAGCACACCCACCTGCACACACCCACCTGAGCACACCCGCCTGTGCACACCCGAGCACACCCACCTGCGCACACTCACCTGAGCACACCCGCCTGAGGACACTCACCTGCACACACCCATCTGAGCACACCTGCCTGCGCAGATGCCCACGGCAGGGAGCAGATGGAGGCTGTGTTGGAGTAATTAATAAATCAGTCCCTTTGAACAGCTGCTGTCCCTGGCGGGCACCGTTTGGAGCACAACCATCCCAGCTGCACTGACCAGCCCAGGAAACAGCCCTCCCTGGCCACCCAGGGGACACTCAGACCCTGGCCTCGGAGAAGGGGACGGAAGGACCCAGACAGCCCAGTCCTGGGTGGTGGGAGCTCCGTTTGACAGGCACTCAGGACTCTGGGCCAGAGGAGGGGCCCGGCCCAGCCATGCAGGCGGGGGCAGTGCGTCTAGAAGGCTTCCTGGGGGAAGCAGTGTTTGAGAGGGGCAGGTGGGAGCCAGGCAGGGAAGGGAGGAGGCAGGGAAAGGGAAAAAGCTGCCCAGGCAGAAGGCACAGCCTGTGCAAAGGCCCGGTGTCCGAGCGAGTGGGGCATGGTTCTTAGTGAAGGGATGGGGTGGCGGGGAGCCAGGCTTCGCAAAGGAGCCGTGAGCCCCAGCAGCCTAGAACTCACCCTCACTTCTACTTCTAGAGGGTGCAGCAGTCCTCAGCGAGGAAATGCTGGGTGAATGAACAGGAGAAACCATGTCAGGGGACCTGAGAGCCCCAACCACGAGGGGGGAGGGGGGAGGGGGAGGGGACAGTGGAGGTAGGGGCTGGTGGAGCAGCCGGGACCAGTGACTACCCTGTAGGGTGTGGGGAGGGAGGCTGAGCCCACCTCTGCTTCCTGGACTTCCGAGAAAGGGCAAGAGGGAGCAGGTTGAAGGGGAGGCTGCCCCAGGGGAAGGGGGGCATCAGCTGAGTTCCCGGCAGCACATGGGGGTGTGAGGTGGCCCAGTGTGGATGCTGAGGGCCAGAGGTTTATGGCTCAGGAAGTTGGGTTGGTTTGTCCTAAGACGTCCTGCGTTTGCCCTGGGTCCAGTAAGGTAGGGAGGAGCTGTGGGGGACAAGGGGCAGAGGACGCAGTAAGGGATGTAGGAGAGCATCCCAGGAGGGAGGAAGAGCATAAGGAACCAGGGGGCAGGCAGGCGGGGGGCACCCACAGGAGCCAGCTGGCAGGTCCAGGAGCGGCTCCCACGGTGGGAGAGACATGAGGGTGAAGGTCCTTCCAAAGCCCTAATGAAGGCGGGCCCACTGGGATCCCTGCCCACGCTAGGCTCCTTGGGGGGGAGATGCTCCAGGGGCCCAGGGTGCAGGGGAGTGGATTCCAAGGATCTAGGAGGAGGCGATCGGGCAGGTGGAGGGAAGGAAGTAGAGGGTGGGTATGAGGATGGGGAGCCTGGTCTCCCTGCCCGCCCAGGGAGGTTGCAGCCCCTCCTCTCTGGGACCCCGAAGTAGCCCCATGGATTAACTCTGTCGATGGAGGTAGCTGTGCTCTTCCCCCTCAGCGTCTGTCTCTCTCTTCCCCCAGCAATTACACCGCCCTGCTGGGAGTGTGGATCTATGGCTTTTTCGTGTTGATGCTGCTGGTCCTGGATCTTTTGTATTACTCGGCAATGAACTACGACATTTGCAAGGTTTACCTGGCGCGGTGGGGCATCCACGGACGATGGATGAAACAGGACCCCCGGCGGTGGGGCAACGCTGCCCGGCCCCCCCCGCCAGGGCAGCCCGCCCCACAGCCCCAGCCTCCCCCAGGCCTGCTGCCGCAAGCCCCCCAGGCCGTGCACACGCTTCAAGGAGATGCTCACAGCCCACCACTGATGACCTTCCAGAGTTCATCTGCCTGGTGAGTGCTTGCGATCAAGGCCACCATGGTGGATCACTTGTCTTTGCCAAGCTTGGAAGATAATCGGGTCGTTATTGCTGCTGTGTTTGGCTCCTTGATTACCTGATCGTTTGCTTATCTTATTTGCCAAGAAGGATTTGAAGTTGCCCATGATAGCATGCACCTGGGCCAGAGTCAAACACGAGGTGGAAAC
Source organism: Neomonachus schauinslandi (assembly GCF_002201575.2). Taxonomy (NCBI): domain Eukaryota; kingdom Metazoa; phylum Chordata; class Mammalia; order Carnivora; family Phocidae; genus Neomonachus; species Neomonachus schauinslandi. Next base: position 5,376,077 of record NC_058407.1, read on the forward strand.
GGAGCTTGGGAGCCCGGCTTGCCAGTTCATTGCACTTAGAGACTGGTGCGGGAGTGATTGCCACTGAGCAGTTAATGGAGTTGTGAGTTTCCTGGCTGCCAAGGCAAAAGGGGAAATTGGATGGCTTTCCAAGTTTTCATGGTCAAATGACACAAATGGGTTTTTGGAGGCTGGGGATAAGCTTTTTCAGCATGAAGTTAGGAAATAAGCATATTACTGGGTTGGTTCCTTATGTTCACATGCACTGAGTCTCTTAAGAACGTCTGAGGCAATGCAGGCAGGCTGCTTCATGACGGCTCAGGGGAAGCGAAGGGAGGCAGCAAGGGAGGTGGGATATCAGGGGGTTAGCCTAGTAGCCTGGCTGCATGTTCAAACCTGACTTTCTCTACTGTGAGTCTCATTTCTGCCCAGTCCCAGGCCAGTGGGAGGTGGGGTAGGACCGACCGTCCCTGGGCAGTACAGACTTGGACGGAGGGAGGAGGGCTGTACATTTTGGGGCAGGAGCCCACTGTGAGGGAGGACCGCACAAGGGACAGGAACCAGGCAGAGGACAGATGCCCCAGGCAAGAGGTCGGGTGTGGGGTCCCGATGCCCTGTGAAGGCTGAGCTGCAGCCACGGGCACATGGGATGTGGGGCACATCACCCCAGAACATCCCAAGACTGAGCCCAGGCTGCGAGATCCATCCCAGAGCCCACCTGCCAGCAGGTGCACAAATTTGCAGCACAGTGATTACTGTCGAGTCTGTGAGCAGTAAACCCGACCTGGGTGTGAGTCCCAGCTCTGCCATTTACCAGCTCTGTGTGCAGGCAAGTTACCTCAGCCCTGCTGACCTTCCCGTCCTTAGGAAGCAGTGGAGAGTAAGCATGGTCCCCTGCCAGGGTCCTCGAAGGGTTAAATGAAATATCTGGCACCTGGTAGGTGCCCAGTTAACCGTGGTGCTTCCTTGTTGGAGATGTCACCAAGCTAGTTAATGATCATTAAATAGCTAGCAGGTAGCGACCTTTTCAATAATGAATGACTTAAATAATTCATAAGATACACTTAAATCAGCTTATTGATCGAATAATTGCCCCATCTATCATGCAGAAGACAAAAACACAGCCCTGTTCAGCTCAGCTTGACAAATGCCCACTGAGCCGGTCCCCTGGGTCCTTCCCCCGCGCCAGGCTCCGGGTGATGTCAAGGCGATGGGTGGAGAATCTTGAAAAGGACAGAGAGGCACAAACCCACGCAAAGCTGCAGACCATGAAACAGACCTGGCCCCGGCGGTGGGGTTTTCTGAATGTGGGTCTCTGGCAGCAGACCCACCTGGGGTGTTTATCAAAATAAATTCCTGGGTCTCATCCAGAGCCCCCTGACCAGGAAACTCTGGGGGTAGTGCCTGAGGTACCAGAGTCTGAGAACCCCTGGAAAACGTTGTTACACGGGGCCAAGTGTTTTGAGAGCTGGGATTCTTCCACGTGAACAATGGTTTTCTCTCTCCCCCATTTGGAACACCTCGTGCCTCCCTGAGCAACGGGCTTGCCAAGCTTGCTGGGCTTGTGCATCAAGTCCAAACCAGAGCCCGAGCTCGCAGTCCTTGAGCCCTGCTGTCTAAGTGGGAGACATTTAATTTCGGAGCTCGGAGGCTCTTCGTGTCCCCCCTGGTTCCCGTATTGTGGACTCGGGACGATGCTCCCATAACCATATGAGCGTTCGTAAAACAGATCATCAGAAGCCTGTGAGGATGTGATGCGGGATAAAGGATTCACTTGGTGCCTTCCAGCTCCGGTCTGCCCTTGACACCCAATGTGACCTTGGGTGAGGGGCTTCCTGCTTGGGCTTCCACCGTACCCACCACGGGGAGAGGGGATGGACTTGGTGAGACCGTCACCCATCGGCCTCCTAGTGGGAGCCCATGGTTCTCGCAACATCTGTTGAGCACTTGCTGTGCCCCTTGGCACCACACTTGCTGTCTCTGTCTTGCTGCACCCCCATGGGCTCGGTGCCGGGGCAGAGAGGTGAAGTGGCTTCCCCAAAGTCGCCGGCTGGCAGTGGGGCGGGGATCAGGCTGCAGCCCTCTGTGCTGACAGAGACCCTACACCCCCCGTGAGCACAGCAGAAAGGACAGGAAGTGCATACCCATGTTCCTTCACACTGTTCACGGGGGCTCATTCCCCACTGGCCGCCACCCCATCCTGGCCCTCTGCCAGGTGCTGGGGACAGGGGACAAGTGACACACAAGACATGAGTGAACCATCAGGGGAAGACAGAAGGCTGTCACACAGCCTAGGGGCGGTGCCAGTGACGGGGGGGCGGGGCATGGCCAGAACAGATCCGAGCAGGTGTCCTGGGCAGAGAGCCAGGGCCGCGACCCTGTGGTGAGTGTGGCCACCGGGGTGTCAGCAGGTGGCATGGGGGTGTGGCTGGGGCAGGGCCCGGCTATACTCAGTGCTTCTCCCAGAACAAGAGCTAGTGTCTGGGCCGCTTCATGTCCGAACTGTCACCCTGGGTCCTCCAAACAGCCCCCTGAGCACTTCCCCGGCATCGCGGAGACGCGGACCCCTCGGGCACAGACCCCACCAGTTGCTCCCCTGCTCTTCTACCTCCGGGGCCCCCGTGCCCCCGTGGTCCTGTGCCCCCTTCCAGCCCGGCATCCCCACCACCCAGCTCTCTCTCCAGCAGATCGACCTCCTCCTACCCGCCTGCCCAGCAGCCATGCTCTTCCCCTTCCTCACCCACAACCTGAGGTAGCCTCCCTGGGGACACCTGCCACCTTGCCCCTTGGTTCGCAGCTTTCTTGTCAGTGGCGCCTCTGGCCCTTCCTGCCCCTGCCTGCAGCTGAGACCCCTAGCAGCCCTCAGAGTCCTGCCAGACTGCCTGTCCTGTTCTGACTGTAATGCGACTGGACGCCCAGCCCCACATGACGCGGCCGCAAGCGGGTCATTTGAGTATTATCAGCACCCCTGGCATGACAACAAGCAGCACATCCGTTTGGGGCTGGAGTTGACCACCCGGGTCCAAGAGCTGCCCATATCAATCGTTGGCTCTGCGGCCTCGGGCAAGTTATTCTACCTCCCATGCCTCAGTTTCCCCATGAAGATGCCAGGGGTCATAACTGTCTTGAGAATTAAAGGGGAGGATGCTTAGGGAGGGGCTTGGCCCGCCGCCTGGCCCATGTTGTCAATCCTTTTGGTCACTTCTCGGGTGGGTAGATAAATGTGGTAGGGGTCCTGCCCCCCAGAATTGACAGGGACATGCAACCTGCACTCACCCAGTGCCCTGCACAGGCCAGCCACGTGCCACTGTGTCATCTCCCGTCTGCCCACTGGGGTAAGGATGTTGTGCCCCACTTTCAGATGCGGAAACTGGGGGGCTCAGAGGTCATTGGCTTGCCCGATCACCCAGCAAAGGGGAGACTGAGGCAGGGCCCCACCCCAGGGCTGAGTGGCACCCTAGAGTCAGTGGTCTCTCTGTTGGGGGCTCGCCCACAGGGGGAGGGAGGAGCCTCCTGTCAGAACCTGGGCCAGTGTGTAGGACTGACTCAGCCCCCCAAAGCTGCTACTGAAAAAGCAACCCTGGAGGCTCCATGGAGGAAGCGCACGTCCACCCAGGCCCCACTCCATGGCCCCAGACACACCCCATCCAGCTCCAGCTCCAGAAATGCTGTGTTTCAGCCACCAGCCCGCAGCCCCGATTGTCTCTGCACGCAGTGTGGCCCGGGCCCTCAGTCCCTGTGCTGTGGGCCGGCCTGCAGGGACTGGGGCCTTCAGCTCCCCCCTGCTCCCCTGGCTCATGTCCTCCTCGCAGAGGGGGCGCCCTTCTGTTTCACATGGTACCGAGTCCCCCGCTACAGCTCTCGTCTCCCAAATGCCGGGAGCACCTCCGTCACCCTGCCCTCCTCCTCGCTCGTGCTCCCAGGGCATCCGGAGCATCCGACCCACAATGTGGGCTGCAGCTCAGCTCCCTCCTCCTCCCTCCTCCCCTCCCTCCCTTTCCTCTCCCTTCCTCCCCTCTTCCTTCCCTCCTTCCTCCCTACTCTCCCTTTCCCTTTTTTCCTCCCTTCCCCTTCTCTCTCTCTCCCCCTCCCTCCCTCAGTTCCTTCCCACACTCAGCATTCAGCCAACACTCCCCTCGCTCCAGCCCCCACCCACCAGGCCCAGGCTCCCCACCCCCACCCCGCTCCCCCAGGTTTGTCCTTGGCCCCGCACCTCCCACCTTCTGACGATCCCATCACTGATGTTAGGCACGTTCTCCCTCAGCCAGAACCTAAGCCCAGGCCACGGTAGGGACCTCTGTGTCTGGTGCTCGGGGCACACAGTGGGTGCGCAGCAGATGCTACTTGATTGAGCTGGAGCGCCCCCTGTCACCTCTGTCACCTCACACCAGCCCTCAGGCCTGCTTCTTTGTGCCACTGCCCACGCCAGGGGCCCTTGTGGTCTAAAGGGGAAGAGAGCAGGTGGCTGGGGCACCATCTGCACCACCAAGGGCTCCGCGTGGCCTCAGCGCACTCGCCGCCACGTCGCACTGTTAGCCTCCGGCTGCCAGGGGGCCACCGAGGTGTGGCGCTGTCATCCTTGCTGTCACGGACACATGCCCCTCCTTGCTATGGTTTCGGGGCCCAGGCGGATCAGCAGCGGCATGTGTGCACACACACCTGCCTTGAATCCCAGCTCGGCCCCTTGAGGTCGCTTCACCTGCCCGAGCCTCGACTTCCTCACCTGTCAAATGGGGACAATCGCAGCCTGACCCCCCTATAGTTGCCATTGTTGAGCACCGAGTGCCCACCCGGGACCCCAGCCTCCCACTCCCCCCCCCCCCCCCCCGCTGCAGGACCTCAGCCCCTAGCCTGCCCCCGAGGCCCTCCCCACCCCACTGCTCTCTCTGAAGCCTCGGGCCCCCCTCTGACCCATGCCCGGAGCCGGCCGAGCGCTGGGAGCCATGGCTGCACATACCGTGTAGACACCGCCCACCATAATTATTTCCCTCGGCTGGCCCCCGTCACTCCTGCAGTGGGAACTGAGCACAATGGGATTATCGTCCCCCTTTACAGATGAGCAAACATAGGCCCAGAGAGGGGAAGTGATTTGCCCAGGCCACACAGTAAGTCCGTGGGCTGGAGCCAGATGTCCCCCGTCCCAGGTCTCCCAGGATCAAGTAGGACCCTGAGCCAAGTGCCACAGGCCACTGCCTGCCTCAGAGCCTCTTCCTGCTTTGCCCCACCTCACTCCTTCCCCTGTGGCCTGGCCCCCTCTGGCCCTTGCCAATTCACACCTCCCTGGGGAACACTCCTATTCATCCTGCAAAACCTTCCCTGAGGTCACAGGCTCTGGTCGGGCCTAAAGGCCTGAGGCCCGGTCGGGGGGTGTGGGATGGGGCAGTGACAGGAGGAGAGGAGGCTGCCTAGCCCCCGTGACCTCTCAATCTTTCAGAGCTCAGGGGAAACTCCCTGACTTGGCCTGGGAAGATGGTTGTTTGTGTATCTCAAACTTCAGTGGGCGTTCAGTCCCCTGGGGTCTCGTTAGATTTGCCAGTTCTGATGTGCATGATCTGGGTTGGGCCTGGGAGGTGCTGCTGCTGCCAGTCTGGGGACCGCCCCTCGAGGAGTGGGGACAGAGCCATGCTGGTGGAGCTGGGAGCTCCTCTGCACGGTGGTCTCTGAGACATCAGGGCCCGGATTGATGGAAGGAGCTTAGGGAGCCAGGGGGGCTATCTCTGAAGTCCATGGGGGACCCTGACTAACCTGGCCCCCCAGGCAGGAGAGGAGCAGCGCGGAAAGCCCCAGCCAGGGTGGGGCTTGGGTGTCACAGAAAGTGGCACCTCACCTGAGACCATGCAGAACCAAATTGTGTCAGGCTCTGACCAGTCCCGCAAGTTCCTGTAGTGGTAGAGGGGGTGCCCTGCCCCCACGAGGCTCCCAGGTTGATGGGGCAGGACAGAGGACAACCGCAGTTACACAAAGTGCCCGGAGAAGCTGGGCAAGGCCACGATGAACTGCAGGGGAAAGAGGAGTCAGGGCAGGCTTCCTGGAGGAGGAGGAGGCAAGGTGGAGGCAGACCCGGGGAGGTAGGGGGAGTTCACCGGCTTGGAACAAAATGGAAAAGCCACTTCAGACAGAGGAAACAGCACAAGTAAAGACCACAGGGACCCTGGAAATTGCAAGAGGCTTGCAGATGTCATGTGGCCTAAGGCAGAACCAGACTCTGGGCCCTGATGTGCAGAGCCCCTCTCAGCCCACAGGCCTCTGCCCAGCGGCGAAGCCCCCGCAGCAACTGCCGCTCTCACCTCCTGCCTCCCTAACCCAGAACACACTCTGGCTCTTTACGACCTCATCCATAGGCCTCCCCCCGTGGGTCTCCGGAGTTCACCCGACCCCAGAACCTTCCTCCCGATAAAGCTCGGGCATCACTTTCTTCTGGGCTCTGGGGCCAGATCCTTGATGTGTGGTTTCTGCAGGAGGCCACCAGCCAACAGCGAGAAATTCCAGAAAGCCAGAAGACAAAAAGGGAGACCAAGTATCTTCTTGGCATCACATCAAATACCAAGGAGGCGTCCGTGATTGGAATTCAGAAGACAGAGAATGTTTGCGTGTGGGTGGAGTTTCAAATCCTGGGGCTCTCAGCTGGACTAGGAAACCCTGGGCCTGTCCCCCAGAACCCCTGTCTTTCCCAGTTGGGGCCCTGGCTTCCTCCTGCCCCAACCCTGTGCACATGGAAGGCACACACCCGCTTCCTCACCACCTATCTCCACCCTGTGCACACGGCTTTGGGGAAAACCCAGGAAGGTGTTTGTTCAGCAGGGCTGCTCCACGATCAGGGAGGACCATGGAGGGTGGGGTGACAGGCCCAGGACCAGACGCCTCATTGGCTGTGTGTCCTCAGACAAGTTGCTGACCCTCTCTGAGTCTCAGCACTTCCCGTCAACAATGGTGATGAGAGGTGAAGGAGGGGACCTCACCTAGTGCTGAGCACAGAGTAGGGCTGCAGGGAATGTTGATTCCTTTTCCGGAACCATGTCCTCACTCCTCCACCAGCAACCAGCAGGCCCGTCCTTCCTCACCCAGCGGATGTTTGGCCCAGGGAGGAAGGCTTGGGTTTGATGCTAGGGAGCAAATTTAAAATCACAGCCAAGCAGGTGCCACGCAGAGCGCTCAGACAGGGTGCGCTCTGTTCCTGGCCCACCCCCGCTAGAGTATTAGAATGAGGGTTTTGGCTGCTTGGTTGGCTGCCTCGTCCCCTGCTCTCAAACACTTATTTGATGAATCCCCATTTTACAGATGGGGAAAGTGAAGCGCAGAGAGCTTAGGTAAGTGGTCCAGGGTCACCCAGCTGGTTACTGACAGACCCAGCGTTTGAGCACAGGCAGTCTAGCTCTGGCCAGCTTAGAGGACCGCTCAGGGCCAGGTGTCCAGCCTCGTCCCCTAGGCCAGGGAGCCAGACAAGACAAGGCAGGCAGGAGTCAGGAGACAGAGCTCAAGGGCCTCAGATGCCCCAGGAAGCCTTGGGCACATCGTGACCCTTATGGGCAGGAACTGGCTCTCTGCCGCAGGTGCCAGCCAGAGCAGGACCCAGGGCAGGGGGAGGGATCAGGGGCCGGAAGGAAGACGGGGGGTGGGGTCCAATTCCAGTCCAGAGAGGAGCAGGGACAGGAGCCAATCTTCCCACCCCCATCCTGGACCGGGCACTGAGCCGGGCACCAAGCTGGGCACCTGACTCAGGGACACACAATGGCAACGAGCTATGAGCTGTGATAGGAGGGAGCCCAGAAGGCACGTTGTCCAGACGGGGCATCAGGGAGAGCTTTCTGGAGGAGGTGACAGCTGGAATGATCTTCAAGGATGAGTAATAATCACGCAAAAAAATAAGGGGGTAGGGCGTTGCTGGTGGGAGGAAGAGCATGTACAAAGGCTTGGGTAAGGGCCAGGACCCTCAGGGTCTCCACAGGGGACAGCTGTCCTGGAACAGAGATCATCTCAAGGTTCTCTTCTGTAATAGAATAATCAGATTCTTTTTTTCTGGTGAGAGCCTCTTTACTGATAATATTCCACAAGAGGCCAGAAAGGCCCCCTGAAAGTCTTCTGGGGCTCATAGCCTTCTCTCTTTCAGCTCCTGTCCCTGCCCCAAGGACCACTGTAGACCCAGACAGAGACCCCAATTCAACCGGAAGGAATCAGTCAGCGTGCTTAGGACAGACTGGGCCTCAGGGCCCAAAAGAAAGGACCGGACCACATCCAAAGCCACCGGGGTCTATCCTGGTAGATTTTCTTACTTGTAACAATGAGTAAGCTATGCCCTTGGAGCAGAGGGGAGGGGCTGAAGGAAGCAGTTTGGAAGGAATACCATGGGCAACCCAGAGTTCAAATTCCATGTCTGCCCTCCTGAGTCCTGGGACCTGGACAGATCCTGCAACCTCTTGCCCCCTCCAGGCCCCCAGAAGCTCAGGGGTCATCAGGAGAGGGTGACGAGGATCCCGGCAGCCCAGAGCCAGAGCACAGTTCCTGATGGCTGGTCCTAATCATTATTCCCCTGCTACTTCCTCCACCGAGGAGAGCTCACGGTTTCCTTCCCTTTTATGCCTAATTTTCCGTTATAAAAGTGCCCTGCTCACTGGACAACACGGTGCGGGGGGAGAGAGCAGACACCAGTGCCCCCCCCCCCCACTACAGCCCGTCGTCCCCTGAAGCTCTCTCTCCACCTTATGGCTATTACCATCTGCACATCAAGTTGTGTGTCTTGGGTTTTTAATTCAACATTCTGTCTCAACGAGTTTCCCGCATTATTAAGTCTTCATAACACTGTTTTAATGGCTGCCTTAATTGTCCTTTGAGAGATGATGGGCCATAAGTCGGTGACCCACTTCCCTGACTCAGGCCACTGGGTGCTTCTGAGTCCCCCCCTCACCCCCGCAGTGGTTCTCTTTCCACCTCTCGGAGGATTGCTCCGTCTCATGCTGGGCCCCTCAGCCTCCAGGACAAGAGGGTTTCCAGATGTGGGCATTGAGCATCCCTGCCCAGGTGAGTACGGCCAGTGATGGATCGCTCACTCCCTCCAGAAGCCCCCTGCCTCAGTGGAACAACCCCACCTGCTACAAAGTTCTATTTTTTTTTACAGGCAGGAAACAGAACATTTAGATGCAAAACCGTTAGAGGCAGACAGACCTGGGTTCAGATCTTGCTCCTCCAGTTTTTGATTCCTAGAGTACCTCCAGCAGGATGTAACCAAACTCCCCTCACCTGGAAGCAGGATGCTAGAATCAGTGCCGTCTGGCTCAACAAGAGGAGACGCAGAAGATCGTGGCATACAGAAACCACTCTCCAGTGTTCCTCCTGTCTCCCCTGGCATCACGTCAGGGTGTGGCAGGCTTTCTGTGATGTTGAGGACACCAGTCAGCTGTCCCAGGGTCCACAGCCCTTCCTGAGCTGAGCACTAGCTGGCCAGGGAACAGTCAATACCCAGAAAGGGTTTCAGTGGATGAGTAGGAGTTTTCTGGAAGTGGAGATATGACCCGCTAGGCAGAGTGCAGCTCAGACTAAGTCCCAGAGGATGGGAAAGGCTAATGAGAAGTGGGGAGCCTTGGGGAGCTCCAGGTCCTGGGTACCACCCCACATGGTTCCCAGCCCCTCATTGGTCTCCTTCACTGCTCCCTCCTCATCAGCGTAGCCTTAGGCACCAGAGAGCACTGGGCTCCTTCCTTGACCCTGTTCTCTCCATCTCCACCCACCCGTGGGAACTCCACTGGCATGCCAGCTCCAGACTTGTCCCTCTGCACCTGACTTCCGGGTCTGTCTCCAAGGTGGTGCCCCCCACCCACCTCGCCCTGACTCCAGACTCAGCTATGCAAATCCTGAGTCTTCACAGGCAGCCCTTCAAGTATTCAGTAGACATTGCAAACTGGCACAGCCAGTGTCCTCTGCCCTGCCACCATCTCCTCAGGACACAATCCCTGACTCTTGGCCACTTCACACATCCTATCAGGGACATCAGGAAAATGGACTCAGAATCCGCCCTCTGCACCCCTCTACCGAAACCAACCATCTGGTCCATCCTCTTGCCCAGACTGAGGCAGTACCTTCTAAATCTCTTCCTGCTTCTATCCTTCGTCCCCCACAGCAGCAGAGCAATCCTTTTAAAATGTAAATCAAAACCCATGGATGTCTCCCCTCTCTCTAGAAGACGAAAGAATTCAAAGTCCTTCCAATGGCCCACAACCCGATCTGATCCCTTTGTCCTCATCTCCCCCAATTGCTCCAACCACACTGGCCTCCCTGCCATTTTGCATTTTCTGCTTTCTTATGCACGTGGCTTAATGCTTTTCTAATAACGATGTATGCATCGTTTTGCATTCTAATTATACTCACTTAGCATTAAATTAGCCATTACCTGTGGTTTTACTTAATTTTTCTAAATATCATTTTAGTAGCTACCCAGTAGTCCTGATCCCACATGCTAGCATTTACTGTGCTAGTCCCCTACAGCGAGGCATTTGTACAGCTTACAATTGTTTTTATTATGACAAATAATACTACAGGAGGGTAAACATACTCCAGAAGATTAGGGGCAGCAATAAACACCTTTAAGTGTTTATGGTTTTCCCTTTTATGAATTATTTCCTTTGGATACATTCCAGGCAGGGAAATGATTGAGTCGAGGGGGGTGACATCTGTATGGTTCTTTGTACCAATGTCAGCCTCCTCCCCAAGAGGACTGTCACCAGCAGCAGCTTGTGAGGATGGGCCCTCCTCGTTTTTATGTGTTTGAATTTCTTTGATTGTTAGCTGAGGCTGAACACCTTTCCTTTCATTTGTTAATTAACTGTATTTCCTCTCTTGTGGGTTGCCCATCTATGTTACTGCGCCCCCAAGACAGGTGGTAATTGAAGGCATTTCCATAAAGCAACTTTTATTTTCCAAACTTCAGCTCCTGGGTATTACTCTTGTCTGTGTATTTCCTTCCCCTGTACTGTCTACTTAATACATTTTTAATTGGCTTTAAATCAAGTCACTTTTTTAAAAAACTCAGACTTGCTCTAAGCAATCATATCTTTGGTTTAAGAGTTATATTTTTCCCAATACACATTAAAACAAATGTATAGGGACACCTGGGTGGCTCAGTCAGTTAAGCGTCTGCCTTTGGCTCAGGTCATGATCCTGGGGTCCTGGGATCGAGTCCTGCATTGGGCTCCTTGGTCAGCAAGGAGTCTGCTACTCCCTCTGCCTGCTACTCCCCCTGCTTGTGCTCTCTTTCTGACAAATACATGAATAAACTCTTGAAAAAAAAATCTTAAATATATAAACATAGCCAAGATGTGCTGGGGTCAACTTGCACTGGCTCATGAGAGTTAGTAGTTAATTTTTTAGGAATTCTGTGAGCCCATTGTTGAATACAGACACTATAAAAATTAAGCGCTATAAGCCGACAATTAAATAAATTCTATGAAACACAAAAGTAATAGACATTCGAAATCATCACTTCCTAGTGATTTTGCTACATTTCCTATGATCTATGCTCTTGAGCTTTTGTATCTATTGTGTCCGTGTAGTGAAACTTACATAATGTTGCCTATTGTGCATCTCTTCCCAACACTGTTGACAGTACTTACACCATGGAAATGGGCAGCAAATGTTACAGATCAGGGCTCTATCCTCTCAAGATCTGGTCATTGAATATTTACTGGCATGCGACTGCATGTAACCTTTCAAACGCTCATGTGTTCAGCACCTCCGACCATCTGCCTGCCCCGTGGTCTGTGAATCTTAGTGCAGAGTGTGAACGTGTCCTTACGGGCCTGTGAAACTGGATCCCAGCGCTTCCAGGAACACCCATAGACAGGCACCCCGGGCGGCTGTAGCCGGGGCAAGAGGCAAGGTGGTTCTGAAAAGGAGATTCATGCTCCTTCCCAGAGCAAAGAAAGCAAGGGAGATGAGAAGGCAGGAGGACCAGTCAGAACTTCTTGTCATCCATCTGGCCCTTGGTTCCCGGAGGGAACATCTTGGGCTGTCCCTTTGCAAACTCGCCAACCCCATCTGCTTTTGCTTCTCAGCACCAGTGTGCACTGTGGCGAGGATGCGGCTGGACACCATTAACTCACTCCAACCTGTGCTTGCTGAGGGTTGGCCATGCCCTGGGCCAAGTGCACGGACTAAAATGTAAGAGAGGCACAACCCCAGCCAGTGATGTGCAGAAAATCAATCCTGGCCACTTACTTTACCTGGAAAATCAATGTATTCGGCCACAGGGCAAATATACCTTAAAGAAGGTTTTGGTAAAGTCTCTTTGAAGATGCTCTTCCAGCATGAACTAGACCAGACTTAACTGTCTGCAGAACCCTCTTCCAGTTCAAGTTCCAGATAGAAGTTCACTGCCTCTGGGCCTGGGACACAACTCTGTGGGGTGGATGAGCAAGGGCCATGAGTCCAACCAACCAGATCCGCAGGCCCTGTGACCTTGGACAAGTCACTTGCTCCTCCCAGGCCCGTTTGCCTGGACGTGAAAATGGGGGCGGGGGGGACAGAAATGGAGCCCACTGGGAGCCTGGCACAGAGCCGGCGCTCAGCCACAGGGCGCCCCATTCCCAGTGGCATGCTGCCAGGTGGCCTGATTAGACATGCCTCATCCTGGAGGGGGCTCCAGCGGTCCTGTCCCCACTCCCAGCCACCCAGGCCCAGGGGGGACCCACATTGCCCAGCCAGCACACTAGCTTGGAATCAATTAAGATTCCCTAACCCAGTCACTGCGGCCGGCTCCTGTTTAAACAAAGATGCCAATTTGAGTGAGCAATTAACAAAGAGATGTTTCCACGGAGGCCTGGACAAAGCTGGGGAAACATTGCCTGAGAGAAGAGAGGGTGTTCCTTCACGTCAATTGGACAGCAGTTCCGTCCGATTGCCCCCCGGGCTGCAGCAGGGTAATGTGGAGACCGCAGGATTGCCATGAAGGGAAGCCGAGGCTGGGCCCACGGCTGTTATGTGTCCCCAAAACCATTTAGTTCAGGGGCTCTGGACAGGCCCGGCTCCCAGATCGGGCACCCCAGGGCGAGAGAAGCAGGAATTTATCTCCATCGGTGTGGGCCAGGGAGGACCAGGGAACCTTTCCTTCTTTATTCCCTCCATCATTAAAACTCTGGCCTTAACTGCGAAAACATTTGCTTCCAAGGATAGATGCTTGTTGGCGCAGTGAGACTCTCCCAGCGTGGGCATCCCGCTGCCGTCAGAATGATGGAAACCAACTCTGGCTTCGGGCCGGGAGGGCGCAAGTTCCTCATAAATGCCCTCCAGAGTACTCTTCCTGTTATTTCTGAGGCGCCCCGGAGGGTGCCAGGGAGAGCTCCTTGCCAGATGGCTTTGGCCGCAGGCTCCAGGTGTGGCTCCAACCCGCTCAAGTATTGGGACCTGTGGCTTCAGGAATTGCTGGGTGTGGCAGCCCATGGGTGGCAACAAGGACCCCGGTGTCCCCTGAGGTCCCCTGGGCTAGGCTGGCACGGACTCTGTGCTGCCGAGCTGTGTGTCCTTGGGCAGGCTGCTTCACCTTTCTGAGACAGCAGTGGGGAAGCAAATAATCCCCCGTGGCAGGGCTTTCATGGGGTTGCCATCTGAGGATGTGCTGAGGACCTCCAAAGTCTTCCCCTGTCCCTGTCTCTGTCTACTCTGTCAGCAGGAAAAGGGGTCCCTGCCAAACCCCTCCTCCACCCCTCCACCCCGGCTGAGGTTGCTGAGAGCTTATGTCATAGCTCATCAACCAGACAAGAAAAGGATATTGTGCTAGATTGTTCTGTCGTCAGCTTGGTTAGCCTGGGGTCTTCCTATCCCAGAATCCACTGCCCTGGTAAGGCCGGCCGGAGTTGTCTGAGTTTTGGGAAGCCCCAAACAGCATCACCGGGCCCGAGGAGTCTCAGAGCCAGGGAGGTATGGCTGCAGAGGTGCCCCGGGGCCCCGTGTGTCTGCAGATTTTCCGTCTGTGTCCGGCTCTTCTTCCAGACTGCTGACCCCGGGACGCAGATCCCGCAGACATGGAAGGCAAGACCCTTCCACGGACCCCAGGCCCCCTCGGCTGCCCCTCAGCTCCCAGCCCCCTGCAGATGGGTCCCGTTCTCCCATCCCGTTCAGCTGAGGGACCCTCCTCTGAGACTTCAACTCCCCTTTCTCGACCTTCCCTGCCCCAGAGTGTAGAAACAGGGGTTCCTAGAATAAACGCCTTGTTCCATGACAGCCCAGCGGCTGTGGCCCAACCCCCCCCACCCGGGCCCTGCCGGATGCTGTCACTCACATGACCCTGAGGGGCACATCTTCATCACCTCTGATGTCCAGATGTACCCCCGGCCAAGGTGCCCGTTTAATGGAGCGCTGCTTACTTCTTCCCGGAAAAGCCATTCCTCAGGCGATGGTGTGTCTCATGATTGATGGCATCAGCAGGGGTAGGACACGCAGGGCGCCACAGAGTGGCTGTCTCGACGGGGGAGATCGTGTCCATTAGTTTAAGGAAACCACGGGGCAGCAAAGCACTTTGAGCAGCGAGTGACTTGGTCAGATGGGAGCTTTGGTGAGAGCCCCCCGCAGCGGGCAGGGCTGACTGTAGGAGGGGGGTGTGGAGGCAAGGAGGCCGTGGGGAGGCCGTTGCTGTGCCCCAGGGAGGAGACTATGGCAGTTTAGGCTGGGGGGGGCGGTGGGCTGATTTGGAAATGTTTTGGAGGTGGTGCAGCCAGGATTATGGAGGGATTGGACCTGGGGGCAGGGAATGGGGGCACCCTGGACGGCTGTAAGGTCTGATCTGAGTGACATGCGGTGTTGCCACAGATGAGGAAGGACCCCGCTGGAGGAGAGGCGGAGCAGGGGTCCCAGGCATGGCACGGTGGGGCCTGCTGTCGCTGGCTGCGGCCGGAGCCCTACGCTGTGCACGACTGGTGAGGACGTATAAAGGTTGAGCGTGCATCCTGAGGCCTGGGGCGGGTCCCAGGTGGGCAGGAGCTGGGGAGGTGCCAGAGGGACAGGTGTGTGCCAGGTGGACAGCAGGGGGCGCCAGGAGGGTTGGTGGGCTCGGGACATACTGCCCAGGATATACAGCCTTCTCCCCAGCTCTGGGGCCAGCCAGGAAAGCCAAAGACTAGGGTGTGTGTGCGTGAGTGTGCGTGCGTGAGTGTGCGTGCGTGAGGATGCGGCGTGGACGTCGTGTACACATGTAGCGTATGCTGGGTGTGTGTTGTTGGGGGCACGTGTGGGGGGTGCGTGTGTGGCTATGTGGTTTGGGCTTAGTGGGCGTGTAATATGATGTCTGTCCATGCTCACGTGCTTGGGTATGACCCCGGCTCCAGCCTCGGCCCCTCCTGCCACATCTGTCCCACCCCGAGGGCAGGAAAGGGGCCTGGGGCGCAGGCTGGGGAATTTGAGGCAGCCCAGGTGTGCCATAACATAAAAACAGCCTCAGGTCAGCGGTCGCCAGGAGGGAGCACAGAGATTTGCACGGTGCCGGGGTCAGGGGACCAGGAGCCATAGACGGTCAAGGACAAAGTATAAGCAGCCCTAGAGCTAGGAGGCACATTCATTTCACAAGGATTTGCAAAACATGGACCGAAGCCTGGGTACACAGAATGGGTCAGACCCCATCTCTGCCCAGGAGACGTGCCTCCAAGCCTGGTCACCTCACTGGGTTCCCCACCCCAGCTCCCCTGTGAGCTCCTACTCATCCCTCAAAACCTTGCTCAGGCTGCGCTCCTCCCCAAGGCCTCCCACCTTCCTGCAGAGGTCTTCTCTCCCTGCTCCCCACTCTCAACACAGCCAGGCCCACGTGGTCTCTTATCACATCTGTGCCCACTGGATGGGGCAAGGCCAGGGACAGTCTGAGTCCTCCTGCAGATCCCAGTGCCTGGAGCAGAGCCCTGGGTTCAGAATCATGGCTGCTTGTCGGACTCCTTCCGCCACTGGCTTGCTGTTTAACCTTGGGCAGCCTCGTGCCTCCCTGGGCTCCGCTTTCCCCTTGTGTGACGGGATGCTTCCACAGTGCCTTTCAACTTAAAACCCCTCTGACCTTCTCTTCTGGCTAATGGAGACGCCGATCAGGGACCAGAATGGATGTGGAAAGCACTTGAAAAATTCATAACAAGGAGGCAAAGGGAGAGTCTTTTATTTTTGTAGAGCAAGAAGAGGTGGGGTTGTGACGGAGGCTGCGGTCGGAAGAGGACAGCATCCCCAGCCCTTTGTGGCCTTTAATGCAGAACACAGCTCTCTTGTGAAAGCCATGGCATCAAATATTTACCAAAGCAGCATTAAAAATTAACCTTTAGGATGTAGATGTTTAAAGACCCCAAGCTCCCCAAGAAATGTCCAGAAGTCAGGAGGGCGAAGGGCTGGGAGGAAGGCTGCACACAGGGCTTGGATAATGAAGCTCCCCGAGCCAGGCACAGCTCCCCACGGGCCCTCGGCCCCTGCCACTAAAGCTGGAGCAACCTCCAGCCCCATGTCTGTGGGGCGCCGGGCTAGTCAGCCCTCCTCGGCCGTCAGCCCTTCCAGGCTCCCCGGGGCTGCCAGATAAGTCAGGCCCTCGGTGCTGAGGCAGAGAGAGCTGGTGCATTCGCGCATCGGAAGGAAAGTCGGGGTGCAGGAGTGTGGGCAGAGAAGGTGGCAGAAGCAGGGGGCAGTGCCCACCAGACTGGCTGGGGGAATGGAGGGGATGGTAAGGAAGAGGGGGGCTCCAAAAGTTATATCTAGGACCCTGGACCGAGCCGCTGGGGATATACTGACGGGATATTCTGAGCTGGGACCCCTTGGGTGGGTGTGGCTTTGGGTACCAGCTGCGTGGGATGTCTGAGGTTGGAGATGCCTGTGAGCATCAGGGAGTGATGTTAGGGCCACAGACCAGTCGAGGATCTCAGGGGAAGGTCTAGGCAAAGTAGTCAGAGGGGGGAGCAGCCCCTGAGGCAGGAGGAAACTGGGAGGCGTAAGGTCCAGAGGCTTAAAGAGGGGGTGTCCTCGGGGCGCCTGGGTGGCTCAGTTGGTTGAGCGACTGCCTTCGGCTCAGGTCATGATCCTGGAGTCCCGGGATCGAGTCCCGCATCGGGCTCCCTGCTCGGCGGGGAGTCTGCTTCTCCCTCTGACCCTCCTCCCTCTCATGCTCTCTGTCTCTCACTCTCTCTCTCAAATAAATAAATAAAATCTTTAAAAAAAAAAAAAAGAGGGGGTGTCCTCAGAGGAGCAGGGTCAGCCGAAAGGATGTGGGGACCTGGCCTCAGATGCCAGGACCAGATGCCCTGTCCTGTGCCCATCGCTCCCATGATGCCCCGTCCCCGCCCCCATCCCCCAGCGCAGTCGGTGTGCTCCTAGAAACACAGACACAACATCTTGTCTGTGGAATCTGCAGGGAGTAGCCGACACCAGAGCATCGCCCTTCCCTCCTGCGTCCGTCTGGCCTTTCCATTCCCCGGGATGACAGTCATCTTCTTTCTCAGGGAAAGAAAGTGAGGTTTCACATTCCATTCTTTTCAAATGACACAATGTCCTATAAAATGCAAAGTAATTCCAGTTTGTCCACAAATAAGATCTTTGTTGGGATAGTTTCTACCTTTCCTGGCGACCCAGTGAGCAGGCAGTGAGGGGGTACCCGGGGCACTTTGGAGAGGAGGGCTGCCCTCCGTTCCACCTGCTATGAGCCGCGTCCACACTGGGTGCTCAGAGCTGGGACCCGCACCCGAGCTCACCTCCCATCTCTCGCCTAACACAGGGAAGGATGACATGAAGCCATGATCCAAAAGTTCAAGATGAGTCTTAGGAACACCTGCTGTCAAGGTGTTGGCCGAGCTGACTCCTTCTGAAGGCTCTAGGGGAGAATCTGCTCCCTTGTGTTTTCCAGCTTCCAGAGACGTCCACGTTCCATGGCTCGTGCTTTCCATCGTGGCTCTGCTCTAACCTGTTTCTGTCCTCACCTTGCCTTCTCTGACCCTGGCCCTCCTGCACCCCTCTTTGAAGGACCCTCATCATGACACTGGACCCACCTGCATAACCCAGGATGATCTGCCCATCGAGGTGTCCCCAACTTACTCCCACCAGCAGACTCCCTTTCACACCGTGTGAGGCCACATTCACAGCTTCTGGGGACCCAAACGGGGACCTCTTTGGGGGCCTGAATTGTGAGGGGCTACTTATCGTGGCTTTATGTCGCATCTTCCCAATGCTTGTGTTACACAAACACACCTCCTCCAGGCAGCCTCCCAAGACTGCCTCTTCCGTGGCTAAAAGCTCTGCCCTAGGGGACTCTGCTCTCACCTCCGTGGGGTTGCCGTCTTACCCGGCACCATCCAGTCAGGATGCCTGCCCCGTTTGCTCCTTGTAAGACGTGGATACCAGCACCCCCCACCCCCGGGCTGCCGTGGGAATGCGGTGGAAGGCGTGCTGAAGGCTCCTAGCCCCGCACCCGGCAGAGTCAGGGCCACGCAAACCGCAAACCGAGCTATCATCTCTCTGAGGGGCACATTGTCTGCAGCTCACCTGACAATTAGTCATGTTGGGCCTCGTGGCTCCTCGGCTTTTGTCAGCTGTGATTGTCACCAAGACTCCGCAGCCTGCTGGAAGCGTTCATTCTTATTCAAATTGCCAGGTGCTCTGTCTTATCTTCCCAGTTAGGTTGCAGATACCAGCTGAGACACTCCTCCTCCCGGTGGGCCCTCCGCCCCGGGTTCCAGGCTCTGCACCTCTCCACTGTCGGGGGGTGGGGGGGGGGGGGGGGGAGGCAGCAGTGGCCACTGCCCTGCTGGCTCCCGCCGGCTCCCTGCCCCCAGCCCGCCAGCCCACTTCCCTGCGCCAGAGCTATGCCCACGCACAGGGGTGAGCAGCCCAGACTGTGCTCCCAGTTCCGCGCTAACTAGACAGCTGACCCTGAGCAAGTTCCATTTCCTCCCCGAGCCTCAGTCTCCCCGTCTGTACATGGGGGAAATAACGTGCCTGCCTCGCAGGCAGAGCTCAGTGAGCCTGTGTGTGGAATACCCAACACACATCAGCCCGGACTCCTGCCCGTATCAGAATTAGGAAGGAGCACCCGTGTCTGCTCTCGGAGCCCTAGGATCATGTCCAAATGCCTTCGCCTGGCAGGGGACGTGCTCGGTGGCTGCCACCTCTCTAGACGCGCCCTTGCCAGGAGCATCTTGTGCCACCCACTACGAGCCTCTGAATGGCCTTGACTCAGGCTGTGCCCTCCTCCTGCTTGCCTTCCTAATCTTCCTGATCCTGCTCAGGCCCCAGCTCGGCCCCAGCTCGGCACCAACTCCCCGAGAGTTTTCCCTGAGCCCCGCTTCTGCCTCTGTCCAGGCTCTGCCCCTGGGGCCCCCAGGCCGTCACCCCTGATGCCACGTGGACCTCCCGCTCTTGTTTGGGGAACCCTTAGGGCAGGGCCCACACCTGACTCAGCACCCAGCGCAAGCCTGGCAGATTCCACCAGTGAGGGCTTCCAGAAGGGCCTAGTAGGAGGCATTGGCCTTGGTACTGAGTGAGAGGAGCATCGGGGGCCCAGCCCCAGTTTCTGCCGGGCTTTTGGCAATGAGGGGCCAGGCCACCTGCAAAGTGCCTGGGAGGACCAGCAGCCCCAGGGACAGGGGCACGTGGCTCTCAGCAGTGGGAGCTAGCTGGACAGTTTCCTGCACTCATGGCGTGGCCAAGGTGTGGTTGCCACAAAAGCAGAACAGAAATTGGCCTTTGCTGAAGCTTTATTTTGAGGCACGGTGCCCCCCAGTGCAGGGGCTGCAGTGGGGTGACGGGCTGGTGGTGTCCAGATGGGCCAAGCCAGAGCTGTCACCGGCCCGGGGGTGTCCACAGCAGGGAATGTCCCTGTTGGCCAGCGATGAGGATGGTCCCACATGCCTGGAGTGGCTTCAGGTGGGTTCTGAGGCCCAGAGAGGTTAAGTGACTTGCCCAGGGTCACACAGCTTGCAAGGCATAGAGCTGAGATCCGAACCCAGGCCTGCCCCAAGGCCAGTGGCCATTACCGCCCCCACCCCCTCTACAGTGCCATGCGGTACTGACTGCCACAAAGACACGCTGCGTGGAAGGGGTGCCCTGGGAGCAGGGTCTTGAAGGATGAGTAGGAGTTTGCCAAGTGGACAAAGGGGAGGTGTTCCCAGCATGTGGGAGCACACTCAGGTATTCTGGAGAGTCCTTTGAAGTGGAGATCACAAATGTAGAAACAATAATAGGAATCTGGTGGGAAGAGGCCCCAAGTGCCCAACTAAGGCATCAAAACTTTCCCTTTGAAGAAACCATGACCAATTTTTTGAACATTATTGATTTCAAAATATTTCATTCTGTATAAAAGATAAAAGAATATATGTAAAATGTATATATGAGACATAAAAAATAGTGAAGTCAATACCATGTTCCCACTTGAAACAGCGCTATCAAGAGGCCCTCCGCGTGCCCCCCCCCAATGCATGCACGCATGCAGGGTGCCACCAGCCTGGATTTCGTGCCTGCCATCCCCACACATCTCCCTCTGGGCAGTGACTGGAGCAGATTTTGCTCTCCAGAGAAAGGGCTCTGGGGAAATACAGGGGCTGGTCTGGTCGTGGGGCCCAGAAGCAGGGACAGCCTCGTGGAGGCCTTGGCCAAGGTCAGGAGTGATGCTGCCTCCCCTCAGAGAAAGGGGAGCCTCATTTCCACATCAGCCTGGAAGAGCAAAGACGAGGGAGCAGGGACGTTGCCGCTGGCACCATGTCTCAGAAGGGCCACCAGAGGCAGGGAGGACAAGGCTGGGAATGATGGGAGAGATTTGACCCACATTATAAAAGTTTTCCAGCTAACTGAACAGTTGAAAGGGCAATGGGCTATGAGGTAGTGAGTTCCCTGTCCCTGGGGGAAGCCAAGCAAAGTCTAGACAACCACCTGGACTTGCTCTGCAAGCTTCTTCTGACTTTCCTCTTCCTTTGGTCCCTGGGGCTTCCTCTGTCTCAGCATTTTCCTACCTGATGCCACCATCTACCCCTCCATATGGGGTCCCCAAGGCCAGAGTCTGAATCATCTACTCCATGCTTCCCCCCACCTAGGTTCCCAGGGGCTGAGATAGAGCAGAAAACACAGCACCAGGTAAGCCCTGCTCTTGTGGAACAGACAGGGTGGTGGGAAGACAGACAGCCCTCCAATGAAGGAGACAGCACATCAGTCCTTGAGGAGCGTGGCAGTGAGCAGTAAGCAGGGCCTTGGAGGGTGCAGGGGGGTCAGGAAGGCCTCCCTAAAGAGCCATCTGCACCAAGACCTGAAGTTGTTGAGAAAATGAGCCGTGCACAGATGTCTAGCCAGAGGGAACAGCGAGTGCAAAGGCCCTGAGGCAGGAGCACCCAGGAATGTTGGGAGGAACCACAAAGATGCCCGTGTGGCTAGAGAGGAAGACAAAGGCGCATGACAGGAGGCCATGTCAGAAAAGTATGAGGGGGCAGCATGGAGAGTCACCAGAGCTTTGGTAATAAAAAGCCATTAGAGAGTTTCAAGCAGAAAAGATTTAATATATATATTGAAAATAGACAAAAAAACACAGGGAACTCTGGCTCCTGTGTTGAGAATACACTGTAGGGACGCAAGGACAGAGAAATCTGTCAAGGGTGTTGAAATCCTCGAGGACTGTGGCTTGGACCATGGCAACAGTGTTGGAAGTGGTGAGATTCTGCGTGTATTTTGAATAGATGAGATTGGCTGATGGGTTGGACCTGGGCATGAGACCAAAGGAGTCAAGGACAGCTCCCATTCTTTTGACCTGAGCTACTGGAAGGATGGAGCTGCCATCAGCTGAAAGGGGGACTGAGGAGGAGCGGGTTTAGAAGGTAACATAGGAGTTCGGTTTGGGATGTGTCAAGAATGACACCTGCTAGGCGCGTGAGGGGGATATCCAGGAGGTGGTTGGATGTTCAAGACTACAGTTCAGGGAAGAGTCCTCAGCACATAGACGGGATTAAAGTCACAAACCCCAATGACAGCTGACACAGAGACAGGAGAATGGGAGGTGTGTGAGCATGGTATGTTGGGGCAGCCGACAGACTGTCCTCCTGGACAGCTGCGTGGACCTTTCTGATATCTGCATCCTTCACGTATGAGGAGCCATTACTTTTGAACCCAGTGCCCTACGGATGGACATTCCATTGATCCTAAGGTCCACTATTGTGTATGAATGAGCTTGTGCATACTTTGCCCTTGTGCGCATATTTGGAGGATAAATTTTAAGTGGAATTGCTGGGCCAGAGGGCACGTGCATCTGTAACTTTGCTGCACAAACTGCCTTCCAGAAATGACCCTGATGTCCCTCCTACCAAGAATGAAGCAGAGGTTCTCCGCCCATCCCCCCGCCATCATCCGGCAGACACACGAGGCCTCAACCTTCTTGATCTTTGCCAGTGTGAGGAGTGAAGGATGTGGACGTGTCCTGTTATTTGTGCTCCAGAATACTGTCTCATTATGGCTTTAATTTGCATTGCTCGTATTTTAGACTTTGGATTTGCGATTTGACAGTTTTTCTTCTTGGTAATTGGTCTGTTTAGATTCTCTCCTCCTGGATCCTTTGGGTAATTTCTGTTTTGTTGGAAATTCACTCATTTTGTCACGGTTTTCTGATTTAGTTGGACAGAGTTGAGTGGGTAGGCTCCCTTGCTCTTCTCTCATTATTTGTCTGGTCACTTCATTTTACCGAGCACCTGCTCTGCGTCTAGCATCATTATTGGCGCTGGGGATATGGTTGTGCACCAAAACCAACGAAAAGTGCTACTTTTATGTACAGATACTTTTTAAAATATGTATGTAAAATCTGTGGCCTGTTAGAGTGCTGTAAGTGCTAGAGAGAAAAAAAGTATGAGAACAGGGAAAGAGTTTGAGAAAGAGTGCAACTTGATACAGTAGTCACAGAAGGACTCAGGCACAGGTGACTTGAAGACAATGAGGGAAGAATCATGTGTTTATCTGGGAGAAGAAATGGGTGCAGGTGGTGTGTTAGTCTAGATCCTCCAGAAGCACAGAACCAATGGACAGATGTAAAAGTAGATATTGATACACTGTAGATACCGATATAGATATGCTGTAGATATAGATATAGACACGCTGTAGTTATAGACTTGCTGTAGAGATTGATACAGACTAGATATAGATACACTGCAGTTATAGATATAGACACGCATGGATGTAGAGACACATAGATATAGATGTGGACATGCTAGAGATATAGACACCCTGTAGATGTAGACATGCTGTAGATATAAAGATACGCTATAGATATAAATACAGACTTGCTATAGATATAGATACACTGCAGTTATAGACATGTATCAATATAGAGACACATAGATATAGATATAGACGTGCTGTAGATATAGACTCGCTGTAGATATAGACGTGCTGTAGATATAGATACACTGTAGATACAGATATACATATGCTGTAGATATAGATACAGACAGCCCGTAGATATAGACATACTGTAGATATAAATATAGAAACGCTGTAGATATATAGACATGCTCTAGATATAGATATAGATACGTTGTAGATATAGATACGTTGTAGATACAGATAAGCTGTAGTTACAGACACGCTGTGGATATGGACGTAGACACACTGTAGACATAGATACAGACATGCTGTGGATATAGATAGACACAGCTTAGATTAGATACACTGTGGATATAGATACAGACCTGCTGTGGATATATATATAGATAGACTGTAGATGTAGATACACCATAGATACAGATAAGCTGTAGATACAGACACGCTGTGGATGTGGATGTAGACACACTGTAGACATAGATACAGACACGCTGTGGATATAGATAGACACTCCTTAGATTAGATACACTGTAGATATAGATACAGACCTGCTGTAGATATATATAGATAGGCTGTAGATGTAGATACACTGTAGATCTATACACGCTATAAATACAGGCATGCTGTAGATACAGATATACTGTAGATAGAGACACACTGTAGATATCGATACCGACACGCTGTAGGTACTGACATGCTGTAGATACCGACACGCTGTAGAGATATTGACACCCTGTAGACATAGGTATAAGTGTATAAAGAGATTTACTACAAGGAGTTGGCTCGTGCAGTCTTGGAGGCTGAGCAGTCTCACGGTCTGCAGCCGGCAGGCTGGAGACCCAGGAGAGCTGATGGTGTGAGTGTCGGTAGGAGTCCAAGTCTGAAGGCAAGAGAGACCGACGTCCCAGTCGGAAGATAGCCAGGCAAAGGAGGAATTCTCCCCCATCAGTCAGTGTGTTCTATTCGGGCTTTCAGTGGACTGGGAAGGGCTGTCTACTTACACATTCTGCTGACTCAGATGTGAGTCTCTCCCAGAAACACCTTCCCAGACACACTCAGAATCATATTTGAGTGGATATCTGGCCCCACCCCACTGGCCCAGTCAAGCTGACCCGTAAAAGGAGCCATCGGGGTTGGAGTGGAGTGAATAAAAGAGAGAAGACAGGGACTTGATCAGAGAAGATGGAGAGGAAGCTTTTGGCTTCCACTCTGATGGGACGGGGGCCATTGAGGGTTTTGAGCTGAGCAGTGACGTAATCTGACTCAGGTTTTCACAGGATCCCTCTGGCTGCCAAGGAAGCCCCTGCAGGAACCCTGTGGGCTGGGTCTGTGGTGGGAGAAGGGGGTACAGGAAGCAGCTAATGGATCGGAATGGACTTTGAGAGGAAGAGGGGGGCCAGAGATAGCCCTGGGGCTCTGATGCAAGCAACCGGAAGGATGGACTTGAATTTAGTGAGGTCAGGACGATCGTGGGAAGGTTGACTGGGGAAGAAGATCCGGGTTTTAGTTCTGAGAAGGTTAAGTTTGAGATGTGTGGCAAATCTCCAGTTGCTGATGTCAAGTGGACAGTGTGGAGATAATGTGAGAGCTTGAGGCCAGAGAGTCATCAGTGTATAGAGTGAGCCCCTGTGAGGAGAGGAGCTCCTCAGGAGTGAGTGGAGGTGGAGAGGAGAGGAAACGGGAAGATGGGGAGGGACCCGGCGAGGAGCCTGAGAAGGTTCCAGAGAAGCAGAAGGAGAACCAGGAGAGGGTCCGGAGTGTCCCAGAGGCAGGAGGAGTGATCCCCTGGGTCAGCGGTGCCCAGGGGGCAAGTAAGAAAAGGTCTGAGAATTGACCACTGGATTTAACAACACAGAGGCCTTTGGTGACCTTGACCAGGGCAAATTCTGCAGAAAAGCGAGGGCAAAAGCCTGTCTGGAGGGACGAAGGGACAGTGGAGGAGTAGAAATGGAAAATAGAAGTGTAGGTAATTGCCACGTGGCCACTTCCTCTTTCCGCCTCCAGATTCACCAACAGCTAACGTTTCAGTGTTTTTTAAAGAACCAGAAATTGGGTTTATTTATTCCTTCCTTCCTTTATTTTTAACTTCATTTCAGTTTTAATTTATCAGTTGCTTTCCTGTGCCTTCCTTGAATTTATTTGGCCTTTTCTAACATTTTGAGTTGGATAGTTAATTCATGTTCTGTTTATTAATATCAATATTTAAAGCTGTAGGGGGCACCTGGGTGGCTCAGTCGTTAAGCGTCTGCCTTCGGCTCAGGTCAGGATCCCAGGGTCCTGGGATCGAGCCCCACATCGGGCTCTCTGCTCAGCGGGAAGCCTGCTTCTCCCTCTCCCACTCCCCCTGCTTGTGTTCCCTCTCTCTCTGTGTCTCTCTCTGTCAAGTAAATAAAATCTTTAAAAAAAAATAAAAATAAAAATTTATTTAAAGCTGTAAATTTTCCTCTGAGCATTATCTGAGCATCCCACAGGTTCTGAGATATGGTATTTTTATTTTTATTATTATCTACCTATTCTGAAATTTTAGTTTCTTGGCTCTCTGAGTCACGAGTTATTTTAGAGTTTTTATTTATTTTTTAAAGATTTTATTTATTCATTTATTTGAGAGAGAGAGAGAGAGCACATGAGAGGGGGGAAGGTCAGAGGGAGAAGCGGGACTCGATCCCGGGACTCCAGGATCATGACCTGAGCCGAAGGCAGTCGCTTAACCGACTGAGCCACCCAGACGCCCTATTTTAGAGTTTTTAAATGTCTTGGTGGTAGAGTTTTGTTTTGTGGTGTTCCTTATAAATATTTTCAAATTCTAGTGTATTGAGATCAGAGAATGTTATCTGATTTTTAAATTTTGGAATTTACTTTCTTTGTGGCCTGATAGTCACTTTCTGTGTGTTCTTTTTCAAGAACATTCGAATAGAAGGTAGATTCTGTTTAATGCACAAACACATGCACACACACACATGCATACACACATGCACACACATACATGCACACATGCACACACATACATGCACGCATACACACACTATGTTTTTTTTTTTAAAGATTTTATTTATTTATTTGAGAGAGAGAGAATGAGAGACAGAGAGCACGAGAGGGAAGAGGGCAGAGGGGGGGAAGCAGACCCCCCGCTGAGCAGGGAGACCGATGTGGGACTCGATCCCGGGACTCCAGGATCATGACCTGAGCCGAAGGCAGTCGCTTAACCAACTGAGCCACCCAGGCGCCCCCACACACTGTGTTATTAATTAGGTATTTGGCCTCCTGTCTTTTTATTTATGCTTTTGTCAACTTAATCTGTAATGTAGAGGTTATGTTATTTGGTGATTAGACATTCATTATTTTGAGATCCTTGTGGTGACTCTCAGCCTGATCTCTGCACAGATCCTTTCTTTTTCTCATTCAGTATTTCTTGCCCCGACTTCAGCTTTATCTAATATTCAGATCAAGAACCCTGGTTTCTCTTGGTTTGCATTTGTTTGTTATGTTTCTGCCCATTCTTTTATTTTTTTTAATTGTATTAAAACACATAACATAAAATTTACCACCGTAACCATCTGAAGTATAGGGGTCAGTGGTACTAAGTACATTGACGTTGTTGAACAACCATCCCCTGGGGCATTTTCATCATCCGTCCATCCTTTTATGTGAAACCTGTGTGATTCATTCTACCTTCAGTAGATCTTGTTTGTAATGTGGTCTGAGTGTCTTTTTTTTTTTTTTAAGCCAGTGTGTATGGTTCATTAACATTTACTTACATGGCAGATACATTTGGTGTTACTTTTGTCATGGTTTGTGATATGCTTTCTGCTTTTATAGCTTTTGTGGGGGTTGTCAATTTCCACCATATGGTCTCTGTTTTCTTTGTTTTATTTTTTGTGTATATGTCTTCTGACAATTTGCAAAGCTGTGTTTCTGATCCTGTGGTTATCTTTATAATTCTACCGTGATATGATACCCTTAATTCTCTATTGCTTTAGACGGTGTTTATTTTCTCCCCACATATGAAGAATGTCCAAATTAGAATATTTCTATTTTCCTTCCCCTTCTCTCCCTTCCATCAAATGACTTTAGTTGATTATATTTTATGATATTTTCCCTGTTTACTGTTGTGCCTCTAATTTTACTTAAACCTCTGAACAACTCTTGAGACGCCTAAATATAAGTGATGAAGACATAGTTTACGTAAATTACCTCCCTGCTTCTCACCTCTACCCTCCCATCTATTGTGATTTACCCCAGTTCTCTGTTTTCTCTTTCATTCTTGCCTATAATAGTTCCAATCCTTGGATTTGTTTCAGACAGTCCTGCAGTTCAACAGATTCTCTCTGTTGGTGATGTCACCACACTCACCCCATTTGGCCTTGGTTGTCCCAAGTGTGTCCTCTAGTAATTTATATAAGAAAGACTCACGTGAACTATATTTCAAAAATAGATTCAAAATGTGTTTCTGTTGATGTTAAACTTGAAAGATGGTCCATCTGGGTTTTAACTTCTTGGTTCGTTCATTCATTCAACAAATATTTATGAAGCTATGTTCCCGATCCTGGCTATGTTACTGTTCCGGACCCTGGCAATACAGATGTGAACATGACACACAGACACTGCGGCCCTCTTGTAGCTTACTTTCTAGGTGGGGGGAGACAAACAATAAATTAGACCAGTAAGTAAAATCTGTGGTGTGCTGAATAGAGATGGGTGCTATGGAGAAAGATGAAGCAGGTGGTGGGGGGGATCATTGGACCTGGCTTTGTTCTGGGAAGCAGCAGAGAAGGCTCTCTGGAATCCAACCCTGAGCCCATGCAACATTCCTGCTGATGTAGAGCAGGGAGGTTGGCTCTGCTTCTTGGACTCTCACCTGCTCTGGAAAGATGCGCTGTGCTGGCTTTGTCAGAGCCCCTCCCTCAACTCCCCCCTGCCCCCCGCCCCCTCTTAGCTTGCACTGAAGCTTGGTCGAAGATGGTTTCTCAGTTAAGAGCTATAATCAGGTGCAAGTAGCAGAAGTCCAGCCGCACTGATATGGAGGGGAGAAGTCAGGGGCCACCACCAGAACCAGGTTTCTCCCTGCTTTCCACTTCACCTACATTAGTGCATGTCCCTTCTTCTCATGCTCTTATCTGGATTCATATCCCCTTCCCAGGGGACTTCCACTTACACAGGACTGGGTCGTGGGATCACCCCATCTGCAAGGAAGTCTGGAAAGGTAAGTATTTGTGACTGAGCAGTTGCCCTTATAATTGGATATAGGATAAGGGATTCACAGTGCCATCTGGACTCTGCCAGTCAAAGCTGTAAGTGCCCCATGGGCCAGTGTTACCGTCCTGACCCTGTCCGTTGGTGTCCTGGCCCATCCCTGTGCCAGGAGCACCCTGGTTTCCTCTCCATGGCTTTGTAGGATACGGTCACATCCAGTGATGTGATTCCAAGACTCATAGTGGTTTTTATCACAATTATGAATGGTATCTGTATCTGTTCTTAATATTTTCTAGGTTTTTTAAAGATTTTATTTATTTATTTGAGAGAGAGAGAGAGCATGAGCATGCATGAGCGGGGGGCGGGGGCTGAGGGGCAGAGGGAAAGGGACAAGCAGACTCCCTGCTGAGCTCAGAGCTGTAGCGGGGCTCAATCCCAGGACCATGAGATCATGACCTGAGCCGAAGTCAGACACTTGACTGAGCCACCCAGGTGCCCCAATATTTTCTTTTCTTTTTTTTTTTTTAAAGATTTTATTTATTTATTTGAGAGAGAGAGTGAAAGAGAGAAAGAGCACAAGAAGGGGGAGCGGGAGAGGGAGAAGCAGACTCCCTGCTGAGCAGGGAGCCCAGTGCGGGACTCGATCCCGGGACTCCAGGATCATGACCTGAGCCGAAGGCAGTCGCTTAACCAACTGAGCCACCCAGGCGCCCCCAATATTTTCTAGTTTTTTTATAGCAAGGGTGACCATATAGTTTATCATCCAAATCAAAACACTTACTAACATGAAGGGGGAATGATATTAAAAATTATGTCAGAACAACAGGTGTTAACTGGGATGACCCAAACTAAGACACATAATCACTCTGGTAACTGTTGAGACAGATGAACACTGTTGGTTTTATAAGTTAATCTGCTTATCTCTTGGATTGAAGATCGTATCTCTGTATCTGCACTCTGTTCTAATAATTAGCCTGTTGATTCTCTTGGATTTTCTGTGCACATTATCTGCCATTAATTGTAATTCAGTTTCTTCTATTCCACTCCTAAGACGCTATGCTTTTTTTTCTTGTCTTATTACGTGGGCCATGAGTGCTGGTTCTGAATGGAGCCACAGTGGCGGCAGGTTTGGTTATCCGGCTTCCAGTCTTAAAGTCAAATATTTCTCACTATTCCAGAAGTCATGCACTCAGAGAAAACCTGGCTTCTCTGGGCACCGAGGCCCAAGAGAAATGTCCTCAGTGAGTCCCCATGGAGGAGACACCGTGTGATATTTTGTTTCCTTCTGCTTCTCCAGAAAGCCCTTTTGCCGTGCCTCAGGATGGGGGAGGTGAGACCTGAAGCACCTGGCACAGCCTCCAAGAAGAACAACTTCCACAGAGACCCCAGGGAGAGCCGAGGTGGCTGCGGTGGTGGCAGAGGAGGAAATGCCACCTGTACCCACAACCCCCTTCCATGGACTTCTAAGATTAGGAGCAAACTCAGGGGTGGGGGCCAGGGATCTTAAGGGAGGGGGTCTTGAGCCACCCGTCTGCAAGCAATAGTCCCATTCTGGGCTGGTGGCTTCTGAAAGGTGATGCCATTGTGGACTCAGGATGACCAGCACAAAACTGCTCCGGCGAATTCAAGCCACAGGGATTAGGCCTGTGTATCGTATCTGTGGGCCCCTTGCCTCCAGTCCCTCCAGTTGTGGCCTGTGGGCCTATCTGTGTCAGAATACTGAATGTGAGTGTGTGTGTGTGTGTGTGTGTGTGTGTGTGTGTGGGTGGGTGGGTGTGTGTGGGTGGGTGTGATTTGGGTGTTCTTTTTGTGTGTTTTTTTGGTTGGTTTCTATTGGAGTCCCCCCGAGTCCTCTAATGGGCACAGGTCACCAGTGGCGGGGGCCCTGGTCAGCGTCCCCATTCAAACTTCTGGCTGTGGCTGGCAGCCGTGAACCCACTAGAGTCAGCGAGCACGAGGCATGGCCCAGCTGTGTCTGAGGGCCCTGGGGATTTGAAGATGCTAGTGAGGGTTGGTTCTTATGGAATTTGTTCCTATAACAATGTAATGATAGGGGATGATGCGTCTTGGGCCATCCACAGAACAGGCGCTGGGCTGCGTGTCTTCATGTACTCTCCCTCTCACTGGGAGAGGGGTGTGGTGAGCCCCCTGCAGAAATGGCTCTGAGCAGGGAAGTTGCCCAGGGTCACACAGCCAGGAGGAGACCAGCCCCTCTGTTTGATCTTAGGGGTGTAGGAACCCAAAGTCCACACTCCCCATCCCAGGGGACCCCCCAGCACAATCCCTGGAACATCTCCCCACTGGCTTCTCAGTGGACTGACTGTTGCCCCAAGTTCTCCACCATCACTGCCCTGAAACCCTCATCCACACAACACATTCTGGTTAAGCACCTGCTGTGTGTCAAACCCCAGCCTGGGCAGTGATAGGCACTGGCCATGAGTCAGGCAGGCCTGGTCCCTGCCCTGGAGGGGGGGCACCATCTGGTGGGATAGACAGACACACAGATCTGTGCTGAACATGGTGATGAGGACTGTGGAAGCTCCAGGGGAAGTTTCCAGAAACCATTCCACTTTAGACTTCCACGTAAACCCGGATGCCTATAACATCTGTCCCCAGAGCTCCCTCCACCCACCCACCCTGCTGGCCCAAGGTGCACACACGGAAGGGCATTGCCTGGGAAAGGATCACATAAATCCCCAAGGACCACACTGCCAGTGTAGACACACTCATTCCACTGGTTTTAGTGATAACCAGATCTCCCCCAGCTCTTAGCGTGGCGGACCCTGCTCAGCAAACTTGTGTCCGTCTGATGGCGTGTCCTCCCTTAGCCAGACCTAGTGCTCTTGCACACACACTGTCTGCCCTCCAGACACAGCAGGGAGTGGGCAGGCCCCAGCTCCTGGTGCTGGCTGGCTAGGTGGGGAGAGAGGACAGGGGAGAAGTAAATCGTGAATAAGGACGGGGAGTGCTGGGCCGAGAATTCAGTCAGAACAATCTGTTAGTGAGGGGCTTGTCAATGTTGGGTGGTCTGGGAATGCCTTTCTGAGCAGGTGATGTTTAAGCCCAGGTCTGAATGATAAGCAGGAGCCATGGGCGTTAAACACAGGGGAAGAGCATCCAGCACAAAGACCCTCAGGCAATAGCATGCTTGATGGTTTCAAAGAACCAAAGAAATCCAGGATGGCTGGGACGCAGAGGGAGGGCAGGAGGGGTTGAGGGCGAGGGAGTCCAGGCTCTGTAAGACCTCACAGACACAACAGCCTGTCCTGTGATAGAGCATTTTCCAGACAAACCTGGCTCTCCATCCCTCAACAGCTCCATAAGGAAAGGACTCTCCTCATTTCGTGGACTAGGAACCTGAGACTCACTCAGATGGGTCCAGTGACCCGCCCCAGTTCACCAGGCAGGCTGTGGCAGACCAGACCCATGGTTTCCATGCATCTCCCCAGACAGGGGTGCCCAAGCGTATGGCTTGGCAGGGGCAAAGTGAGAAAACTTTACTTGGGGTCTTGAGTACGGACGGGCATGTCTTCCTTTCCCTGGACGCTGTGGGGAGCCCTGGAGAGGGACTCAGCCACCCTCCGGCCCAGGGGGATAAACCCTCACCTGCATCCAATGTGCAGAGGCTCAGGAATCAGGGGAACCTGAAGTCTGGGGGCGGGGCACAAGACCCGGATTGTGACATCAGCTCTGCACTAAGAGCGATGTGCCTTCGCCGCCCTCAGTTTCCCCCTCGGTAAGAGGAAGGAGTCAGACCAGGTATTAGGGGGCTGGCATCTCTGGCTTCCTGTGGTCCAGGGTGACGCTCACGCAGCTGATCCCACAGGGGGTGCTTCCTCTGGCGGGAAGGAGCTGGTTGCCTTGCCTCCCTGGCCGAACTGCCTGAGCCGGAGGCTCACTTCAACCAGCCAGGGCCAGGACCCACCTGATCCGCAGCCTCGAGAATTACAACTTGCAGGCCTCTGGCCCCTGCCAGCAATCTTCTCGGGAGTGGGGCTTGGGACGGAATATTATGTTGGAATGGAGGCTTCCCACGTGTAGCTCAGAAGACAACACAGACGTAGCCGGCCAGGCGGGGCAGAGTATGCGGAGGGCAGGGGCCCTTCCTCGCTCCCCTCCGAGCCTGTTTGCCACCTGTCGGGGGGGCAGGGGGGGTGTGGGAAGGAGGGAACAATGGTCACTGGCTCTCTCAGTGGCTGAGGCGTGAGGCGGGGCGCCGGGTGTGAGGCCCCGAGTGGAGGGCGGCTGCAGGGAAGGCACGTGTGCGCAGGGCCGTCCCTCCCAATGTCCAGGGCTCCTCAAAACCCCGCAGGAGCACGGCTCGCCCCAGCAAAATCCTGTCCCCTCCCTACTGTGGCAGGCCACCGTGCCAATCGGTAGAGTGTCCCTGAGAATAAGACACAGGGTAGTGACAAGTTCAAGTAGAGATTTCCAGAGTTAGTGTTTTTAGTGACTCCCAAACCCGGTTTTTCAAGCTGCCTATGTTTACTTTCTACTGCGAGCTTCTGGCTATCACCACGTAATTTGTAACAATAACAATAATCATCGTACAAAAAGAAAAATAAAAAGCAGAGAAAGAAGAAGACAACGTACCTTACCGAGGAGTTTGTACCCGACGCCGGTCTGTGTCCTGACTCCCGTTTGTAAGGACCTCTTCCTATTGGGAACGGTGCGTCATGGGCGAGCAGCCTACGCTTTCCCTCTCACCTGTGCATGGAGTGATCCGTGTGTTTTGGAACCGATTCAGAACCAATAGTGGTAGCGCTCTCAGGCCCTCTGCCCTCACCTTTACCTCTGAAGTCGCCCTGAGCCTCAGTCAGGAGCAGCCTCCTCCTGCAGACGGACCCGGAGCTGCCAGGGGCCAGGGGGCCGTCTGACGCTGACCAGGACCAGTATGAAACAGGCCTTAATTGAAAACACACGCACGTGCACCCCCGCACGCACAGGGACAAGCACGCACACACACACACACGTAGACGCGTGCACACACGCAGGTGGATCCAGGCCCTCTTGCGGTCTCGGAAGCTTTAGAAAAATAGGCGGGCCGCTAACGAGGGCAGGTGGTCCTTCCCTTCATCGTCAGACCATTCAGGCAAACGTGGCCCCGAGGCTGGAAAGAAGGGCTTGGGGGATGGGGGGGATCAGGGACAACGTGGTGAGGAGTGGGTCCGAGAGACGCTTCCCGGCTCACCATCAAATCCAAAGCTCTCTCTAGATCATTTCAGTCACAGCGAGACTGTGGGTGTGGCCATGCCTGGCACCGTCTCCCACGCAGACCCCCAGACTCTCGCTGCACCAGGTCGGGATCCTGACCCTCAGCCGTCCCTCCAGCTGAGGACCCGTCCGCCAGCCCAGCTGACATCCTGTCCACCGTGCCCACTAGAGTCTCGTAGATCCCTCAACAACCCAAATTCACGTGACAGCCCCCAGGGGAGTTATTGGGGGCATTTCTTGTCAGTGTCGAGGGGCAGCCATGTCATCACTATGCCCCCCCACCCCCGTCATCTGCTACGGGACCCTGAGGTCGGAATAATAGAAGTGACTTTCAGGAATTCTTGACATTGCCGCTTACCTGGTGAGTATCAGATGGTGTCTGCCCGGTCCCCACAAACCATCTGTAAGGTCAGAGGGGCAGCCAGCCCCCCAGTGAGTGGTGACACCGTGCTCAGCGCCACCTGGAACCGCAGAGCCGTCACCAGATCAGGCTGGGGAGATGCCCTTTACTCCCCAGAGCATAAAGACCACACACCGGCTGCGTGACTAACACCCCACGCGGTCCCAGCCTGCCTTGCAGCACACACAGCCCCAGATGGCAGTCAAGGGAACGGATACGACCTTGGGGTCTGTGGCCTGAAAAACAGATGTTGAAGTTGAGAATTCAGGTGAGAGAGATAGAAGATCCTAGAAAATCCATTCGCTCACACATGCATTCCTTCATCTGTTCAACAAATATTTATCCAGCTCTGAACCCAGCGCGCATCTGGGAGCAGTTCCTGCCGAACACAGAGATGACAGGGAACATGCGTGTGTCCATGGGAGAGGCTGGGGTCCCCTGAGAAGTGACTAGTTGTGCCTAAAAGTTAGGAACGCCCAGATCCACAAAGCAAATAGGCAACACCTACCTATCCCCTCCATGAGAGTGACCTTGGAGGTGGCATTTTCCCCACCCCTCAAGTTCCAGGACACTACCAGATAGTTGGTGCTAGAGAGATGCCTGGTGAGTGAGCCACTTTGACCCTTAGTCACACTGTACCAAAAACTCCTATCTTTGCATCAAAACCCTGATATGTTTGCCCTTGACAGGGTGACATTCAGGGCTGCGGCAGGGCCCACCCCCCAGAGGCACCATTCACAACGCTGTCACCAAAATGGTCATGGGTTCCCAGGAACAGCATTTCCATGGACCGCTTTGGGAACAGCAGCCCCCAGGTTTGTGCAGTGAGGTGCCCTGTGAATTGCCCTACACCACACTCCAAAATACACAGGAGCCCATGGAAGTCAGATGAGCCTGGGCAGGGGGGTGGTTGCTGGGGCACGTGGTTGCAAATGGCGGCTGGCACTGCCACCAGGGCATCCAGTGGGACCAAACTGGTGACCTGAGAGAATGTCTTCTTGGAGCCCCGCCTGGGTTCTCACGTGTGTTCTTTCTGTTTCTCCCCGCTTCTGTATGTTCAAGCTGGTGGGATGCGTCACAATCAGATCGGCAAGCAGTCAGTCTGGGTCAGGTGCAATAACTAAGTGGGACGCCGAGGGGGAGGGGCTCAAGGCAGGACCCCCACCCCAGGCAGGTGCGTCCACGCCAGGGTCGGCCACGCTAGGGCACACAGGTAAGGGTGGGACAGGGTGGCTCCTCTCTCCTGCACAGCCCGACTTCCGTGAGCAGGCACAGGGTCTCCCTGAGAGATGATAACTGGGAAAACCAAAAACCAACAATATTCCTGATAATAATAATGTAATAATAATAATGTATTTTACACTGCGCTACGCTGCTTTTGTCTTTATATACAGTAGTTTTTATAAAGATGTCCTTAGGTTTTAATAAAGGAGTGTCATGTCAACTGTTCCAGTGTTAAAACGTGCTTTAACGTTTCCAAATGCACTCGTGGGAACCGGCCTTCGTGATTATTCCATTCTCGGCCCGGGAGGCTGGGAGAGGAGGACCTGAGGTCTCAGCTGAGGACCTGTCTAGGGTGGCACTAGGGGTCCAGCCCCAAGGGCAGATGGAGAGGCCAAACGGGGACCACCTCCCAAGGGGCAAGAGCAGGCGGGAAGGGAGACAGAACCATGCGGTCCCCCAGGTGGTGGCGGGAGCTGTGAGCACGCGGGTGGGCAAGCGGGCGGGCTGGGAACAGTTGCTGCACATTGTTATCTCCTTGAACCCTGTGCCAGGCTGGTAGGTGGATTCCCATCCCTGGCTCAGAAGGTGGCCCTAGATAACCGAGCACCATCCCGTGGGTTCTCGGAGGGCCGGACCCCTGCTCTCCAGGAGGGACAGACACCCGTATTGGGCAAAGGGGGGTTTTGTGCCTCCCATACCTGCCACCCACGGGGGCCACGTTGGACCCTCTTTCCGCCCGGGTCTCAGCCCCACAAACAATTTGGCCAGAGCAGTGTCACCCCACAAGGGCTGGCGCTGCATCCAGTTCCGTTCAAAGCTCCAGCCTCAAATACCATTCGGAGCTTTGCCTCCCAACCCCCCAGGCTGGAGTCCCATCCTAGGGCCTAGAGGGCGGAGGCCGGACTCAGTGCACCCTTCTCCTCCCCAGGGCAGCCAGCGTCTGGGCTAGAGTGGGAAGGTGGGGGAAAGGACCAGAAAAGGGGGCAGGGAAGGAGCTAGTTTGATGTCACTGTTTTTGCTGCTGCAGGAAAGTTCTGCATTCTTGGGGCACATGGAGGTTTCTTTGGGAGAGCCGTGTGGGGTCTCCCCATGCCCCTATTCCCAGGCAAGGAGGACCAGGCCAGGATGCAACCATCTGTACACACACACGTACAGACACACGAACATACACACGCAGGTGCACGCACTCATGCAACTCCCCTCCTTGGCTCTGGAGAGGGGACGGGGACAACCTTCCTGAAAGAAGACTGCCCTCCTGGAAAGCTGCCCTCTCTCTCCCACGTGCCCCTTATGCTGTGGGCAGGGTGACCACACAGGAGAAGGGACAGAGGTTGGCTTCAGATCCCTCAGGGCCTCAGGTGCCCAGCCAAATGTCTTGGACTTGATCGAATGGGCCGTGGAGTGCTGTGGGCAGGCTTGGGACAAAGGAGGGATGTCATCAGTTCCCCAGACTAGGAATTAAAGAGAAGGCACCACTACACATCCAAAAGAACAAAAAAGGTAAGAGGAAAATTCATATCCAAAACACCTGAACATTGAAAAGAAACAGGTAAGTTTCTTTAAAACATTACAAGTTCCCGAAACTGATACTAGAAAATGAAAATCTAAAGAGCCCTATAATTATTAAATAAATTGAATCCATAAGCAAGTTATTCCCACTAAGAAAACTCCAGGACCTGCAAATTCAATGAAACCTGTAAGGAAGAAATCAAGCCAATCTTAAGCAAGCTCTTCTGGAGAACAGGAGGGAAAAATAAGATAAACATACAAGAGCATAAAATGGCCTCAACTCATTTTTTTGAGGCCAGAAGAACGCTGATACCAAAACCTGGCAGAGCAAGCCTCAATCATCACACAGATGCAAAAATCCCAATCAAAATAGAGCACATGGTGGAATTCAGCACAACCTAATCAGGTGTATCCCAGAAATGTCAGGTTGGTGATCCCATAGCATCAGCATCTTAAAGAGAAACATGTATGATCACTTCAATAGGCTCATAAAGTCTATGATAATAATATCATAGACTTTAAATAATAATAATAATAATAATAAATAATAATAAAATAATAAAGTCAACACCCGTTCAAGTTTAAAAATGCTGGAGCACAAGGGGACATTCTTAAACCAGATAGCCAATACCCATGAAAAACATATAGAAAACACCTTATGGATCTTGATACTTGAAATCTTGAAAGCTTTCCTTTCAGATCAGGAATGAGCCCCTGACACCTGTTCTCACCGCTTCTGTCCAACGTTGTAGAATTCCCAGCAGCACTGTGAAACAGAGACAAGGAATCAAAGGTGTAAGGATTAAAACAGAAGAAATTAAAATGCAACCTTTGAAGATGATATGATTATATAGGTGAGAAATCCAAAATAATCTAATCTAAATTAAACCCAGCAGCTAAGCATTATATATATGTCATTCAAACAAAATCTGATGTGGGTTGCTGAGAACTCTCTATTATACACCATTCAGGAGCCTAGGCACCCTCTGACCTGTTCACCATTGTCTCACTCCGAGGCCTCCGGGGTCACCATGGTGAGGAAGGACAGAGCATGAGGGTCACTTGTCAGCTCTTCAACACTTTGGGCTGGAGGTAAGAAGTGTTACTTCTGCTCACATTTCATTGGTTGGAACCAGTCACACAGCCCCACCTAACTGCCAGGGAGCTAGGAAGAGTTGTCCTCCTGTGGTCCCCAAATATTCAAGTCACGCTTTGTCCCACATGTAGGACACACTCACACCTTCTCGAGAGAGTCAACCCAACTGCCATGCTCACTGAATCCAGCTTGAAATCTCGGCTCTTGGAGCAAGTGACCTGCATGGAGCTCTTCAGAGGGTCTGTGCCCACCTCCTCTTGCTCTGGACACCTTTAAACTGAAAGACATTCCCTGCCTCCAATACTGACCCCATATTCAATGATGGAGCAGGGTGGTGACAAGTACAATGAACACTTCCACGTGGAGAAAATGGAGACAGGTGGCTATCTCTGCTGTGTAGAATCCCCACACCCTGCTGGGCAGACCTACCTGGGGCCAAGACCCCTACCCTGGGGTGGCCAAGCTTTCTTGATTAGGCTCCTTCTGAAAAGGTACCTTGATGGTCATTCTCCCTGGCCCTTGACTATGTCCTGCCATCAGGCTCCTTGGCCACAGCTGAAATGAACATTTGGGAATATGCCCTTTGGGGGCTGTGGAATCTCAGCTGCTGTCTGCCCACAGAAGACTGGGGACCCAGTGAAGAGTCAACAGTCGAGTATTTTAGTCCAAGCTTTGGGTTCCTCTCCAATACGGTTTCCTCAAAAATGTAGTAAACATCAATATATTTGTTTCCAGTGAGTTCCATGTTCTATCCTTCAAGGCAAAAGGTCTTTCTGGGATACAGGTCTCCACTTTGCTTACTTGCCATTTTGTCCCCATGTTTCACTCACAATATAATGGCAGCCACTTGGAGTCTATCTGGACTTTTCTAATCTGCTTTTTGCCCTGAGGTAGTTTGAGCCTTTGTTGTTCAAACGCTCCCTAAATCCCTTTTCAAGTTATTTTTGGCTTCCCAATTTTGCTAAGCCCCAGATTTCTGGAATTTCTCTATTGTCTTTATTTCTGCTCACAAACAGCCACCTCTTAAAAAAAAAAAAAAATAGCCACCTCTTTCTTGAGCTCATGTCTTTCTTGCAAAATCTTGTTGAGTGTCGTCAACAGCCAAGACGCACTTCTACTCTCCTGCTCTCTCCCCTCTTGTTTTCATGTTGCAAGTTCAATAGGGTATGGGGTCATGCAGACTGACTTAGGTGAATGTGTCACCATCCACAACCTGACCCCCAACCCCCAGATCCAGTGTTTCCTTGGCACCTGCCACCAGCTGCTAAGCTAATGCCGTATCTTTTAGTTTTTTGATGCCTCAACACGGATGTAAGTCAGGACAGGATAAGGCTACAAGGAGGTCAAAATAAAGGGTTCTCCATCCCTCATGCAAAGATGGTGCAATCAGACTAAGCTACAGGGAAACTCCACTCCACAAAGTAACTCAGGGATCCAACTGCTTCCATCTTGTCTCCACAGTTTTCACTCAGAGCGTCTTGGATCTGAATGCACCAGGAGGGAATAGAGAGAGAAAGAAGCATTCTTAATGACCTCATCTCAGTGTTATGTACCGTCTTCCCAAAGTCCTCTGGATGCAAACATACTGTAAAGACACTATGATCAAAACAATATGCTGCTGGCTTGAGAATAGACAAATAGATTAGAATACAGAAATATAAGGGATCATATATGATACTTAATATAACGAAAGTAGTGTTTCAATACAGTGAGGAATTATTAACTAATATATAGTTATTATCCTTGTTTGACTAAGCCACAAGTATTTACAAATGATACTGACTGGCTACCCATTCAGGGGAAAAGAAAAGTCGACCCCTATCTTAGCCATATCTGAAAACCAACTTCCTATTAGAAACTTAAACAACAACAATTCAGCCAGAAATTCTAAAGGGTTATAGGAACATTCTCAATGTAGGAAAATGCCTAACCAGGACCAGACACCCGGTGTAGCTAAAGAAGTGATAAACAAAAAAATTCATTTTTGTATGGCAAAAGATAACACAAAGTTAAAATGTGAACAAGAGATTTAAACAGAAAGAACACATACAAGGCTTACATTTAATTTATAGAGAGCACACACAAATCGAGAGGGAATAAAAAACCTAATTTCTATAAAAAGAAAAAGGGACACCAGGAGGCAATTCACAGAATTAATCCAAATGGCAACAAATGTCTGAAAAGACTTTCAAACATGCAGACATGGGGCAGGGGAGCAAAGCGAAATAAAGAGTTGCCATTGTACACCCATCAGACTGGCAAAAAATAAATCTGTCAGTTTCTCGTTAGCAGCCACCTGAGAAAAGGGTGCTTTTCATGCACTGATGCTAGAAATGGATCCACACTCGCCTTTGTTGGAAGCAATCTGAAAATATCTATTAAAATTAAAAGCTGTACCGCATTTGACCCAGCATGGATGGAATGGAATTCCAAGTGGGAAAGGGAGCAAAATGATGCTTATCAACAGGGGAAAGACTCAGTGGTGTGCTGCTAACTGATCAACAATTTCATCTCCAGAGGGGGGGAAAAAAGCATGTATTTTTTATTTATCATAAAATTAACTAACATAAAGGATGTGTGGCTCAGAGCTTACAAGTGATAATAAAATATTATCCTCTTGGTTATAAATTTTATATAGTCAAATAATTCTCAGAGAGTGCTTCTGTTGATTTTTGCCAAACTCTTATACCTGTAGCCCACGCAGGTGGCCGTGGTGAGCAAGTGTAGATCCAGCATGAACGTTCATGGATAGTTCCGTTTTAGTGCAAGAGGAAGAAGAAAATGAAACCAAGACGTGTTGAGACTTCACTCTTTTGTCCATGGCCTGAATACCCTCTTTGTCCAGTTAAATAAGTTTTCAGGTCCTTGGAGAACGTTCCTCCATTTTTTTTTTTGATTCCCAATATAATAGCTACAAACATCACACCCTTGGACGTTGATTTGCATTATCAACGTTAGCGTTTCTTAAGTACTAGACAACCACCAAGACAATAGATCAAGCCCTAATGGGTAATGCATGGCAATTTCCGCGGGGTGTACTCTCTCACCATGGCCACCTGTAAACTAGGTGCATGACGTGTCTGATCATAACTCAGGAAGAGATGCACAAAAGTGTGCCATTATATTGTATTGACAATAGATGTTCATAATCTCGAACATCAGTTATAGTAAAATAATTAGGAAGCAATTGTTTTAAGTATTTTTTGCCTTTTTAAAAAAATTTTTTTTTAAGATTTTATTTATTTGCAAGAGAGAGAATGAGAGACAGCATGAGAGGGAGGAGGGTCAGAGGGAGAAGCAGACTCCCCGCTGAGCAGGGAGCCCAATGCGGGACTCGATCCGGGGACTCCAGGATCATGACCTGAGCCAAAGGCAGTCGCCTAACCAACTGAGCCACCCAGGCGCCCGTTGCCTTTGTTTTTTAATAGAATGTATTTAATATGTAGTTTATGGAATTTAATCTTCTTGCTGACTGCATTGAATAACCGGCTCACAAAATTCCTGAAAAATTAACAATAGACTCTCACGAGCCAGTATATGCTGGCTCCAGCACAGCCCTGGGAATAGCTGGCCAAAACGGAGTGGCCATGCAGTGGAATTTTTAGGCAACTATTTACAGGAACAAATAGAAGTTCTACAGAGGATTTGGAGGGATTTTCACAAAGAATTGCCAAATAAGAAAAGCAAAATACAGACAAGAGAGAATAATATCGATCCCATTTTTGCAGCACAATGACCGCCCCCAGCAAAAGCTGTGTACATGTGTGTGTACACATTAATTAGTGGTTGCACCAGCATTCCGAAGAATAAGGCGACACGGTTTGAGGACATAGGGTGTGATGTGTGGGAGAGAGGAAAGGGAGCCAAGCAAAATAGGAAAACAGAACAAAAAGACCGCCAATAAAACAAATTGCACATATGTTAACACATTCTGGCATTTATGCATAATATATGCATGTATGTGTTCATGTCATTAAAGTACATCCTTTTTTTTAAAAGATTTTATTTATTTATTTGAGAGAGAAAGAGCAAGAGAGCACAGGCATGGGGAGGGGCAGAGGGAGAGGGAGAAGCAGACTTCCTGCGGAGCAGGGAGCCAGCTGAATGCAGGGCTTCATCCCAGGACCCTGGGATCATGATCTGAGCTGAAAGCAGATGCTTTACCGACTGAGCCCCCCAGGCGCCCCTCATTAAAGCACATTTTAAACCAGGTCCTCCGTTGGACGATTGTTAGGTTATCCATTGTTGCGTAACAACCTCCCCACAAAAAACATAGTAGCTTAAAATGCCAACAACCATTTACTGTGACAATTCTGTGGGCTCAGAGTGTGGGTTTTCTGGGGCACTGGGAAGGCTGGGGAGGTTGGCAGGAGCTCCCCACGAGGCTGGCCACAAGCTGTCTGCACATGGTCATCTCCACGTGGCTGCTTGGGCTTCCTTACGGCATGGTGACTAGGTGCGGGGGAGTGAGTGGGGGGCGCTGGAGGAGGGCCAGGAAAATGACACGGGGTCATTTTCAACTTGCAAGGATTTTGACTTGCATTTCAAGTGAAAAGTGGGAGATTTTGCAAGGTTTTGAACAGAGGAGTGACAAATTATGGCTCCCTGTTTGGGTTATTTTAAAGATTTTATTCATTCATTCATTCATTCATTCATTCATTTTAAGCAAACTCTATAGCTTGAACTCATGACCCTAAGACCAAGAGTCGCACACTCGACCGACTGAGCCAGCCAGGCACCCCTGGCTTCCTGTTCTGAGTCCGGTGCTAAGGACAGACTGCAGGACATAAGGATAAAGGTGGCTTGTACCAGGGGGGAAGCAGCGAGCGTGGTGGAGAGCGGTCAGGTCCTGGATGTGCTTCAAAGGCAGACAAGAAGATTTCCTGCAGATTGCGTGTGGGGTGTGAGACAGGCACCATGGGTGAGCACAAGGTACTTGGCCTGAGCCACTGAAAGGCGGCAAGGCTGGGAGACCGGGAGTTCAGCGCTGGGTGTGTTGAGCTTGAGAAGAGGTGGTTCACATCCCAGAGAAATGTCACGGAGGCAGCTGGAAACCTGGCTGGAGGTCAGGACAGAGGCCCAGGCTGGAGGATAATGTGGGAGTCATTGGCATCTGGATGGTGTTTAAATCCACTCGGCAGGATCACTAAGAGAGCCTGTGGCTAATGAAGGGAGGCACAGTCGGAGGACTGAGTCCCGGGACACTGCACCGTGCTCAAGGTCAAGCACAAGGAAGCACTGGCAAGGGGGAGTGAGTGTGCGGGGTCCTGAAACCAGGTGAGGAGAGGGCAGCCAGGAGGAGAGAGGGACCCATCCGCAGAGTCGGATGCTGCTGGTAGGCGGGGAGCCCAGGTTTGACAGTGGGGTGGGGGCCCCTGCTGAGCTCATTCAGAGCCGTTTCAGGGAATCCGTGGGGTCAAGGGCCTGCTTGGAGGGCTTTGGGAGATTCGAGAAGGATGGGGAGAGGTTTTGCTCTTTCAGGGAGCTCTGCTATCAAGAGAGGGAAGAAGACTGCTGTGGAGGGCAGAAGCGGGGCCGAAGTCCTGTTGAGAACGGGAAAAAGATCTGGATGCTTTCTTTCCGAGCTGTGCTGAGCCGGCATCCTCACTCCACCTGCCCTCGTTTTTACCTGCCCACCAGCCACTCCCAGAGGGGGAGCCCCTGAACCACACAGAGGCTCGGCACTCCAGTGGGGGGAGCTTGCCTGGGACAGCACGCTCCCCGGATCACTGTCAGATCCCCCACCTTCCCATTAATGGCCTCAGAAAATACCCAGAGCGGCTGGCAAATGTTCGAGCCAAACTCCGTTGCGGGAGGCAGCAAGACGTGACGGGGACTGGGAATCTGCAGCATATGAGCCGGGGAGGCAGGGCCAGACGGGCTCTCGTTAGAAATGTCTATTTGTGGCTCCCCAGCCTAATTTCTGAGTATGATAATGAATAAATATTGGTCTTTCCTTCTGCAGCTTTTTCCATTTGGGTGGTTCAATCAGATAGATACTGCCACCTCTTGTTTTCTAGAACGGTGGAGAGGTTGGGGCCCAGGAAGGGAGAGGGTGTTACCCAGCATGGCACAGGAAAGTGGTCACAGACAGGGAGGGGAGCATGGGAAGGTCAGAGCCCTTCAGAGGGCATCTGGGGCTGCCCTCAGCTTCCACTTACCTCCTACTTTCATCCCTCCGACATACCCTGACAAGGGCTCATCCTACTACTGCTTGGATACCACCAACCACGGGGAGCTCACTATCACAAGCAGTCCATTTCATTGTTAGATGTTTCAAAAATGCTAGAAAGCTCTTTCACTTAAAAAACAGTGTTGACCCCTGCTCTGGACACAGGATGCAGTAAATAAGACCTCCAGAGTCCCTGCCCGCAGTGGACAAACAGGAACCCACACAGACAGCAGAAGGAGAGGAGGGAGGAGATACCTAGTGCAGAGGCGCTAGGGCGGGGTGAGACAGTGACGGGTCAGGTCACAGGGGTGACCAGGAGCTGTGACAGCTTCATGAGCACTGGGTCAAAGGGAGCCATACGTGTGAATATCAGAGGACAGTGTTCTGGACAGAGGATGTAGTATGGGGGGACCCAACTGGCCTCTGAGGATGGGGACCCCCACCCGATGTGGGTGGCCATCTTCAATGTCCTTGCTGGGGTCAGGTCGGTCCCAGGATCAGAAATGGGACAGGGGCCACGGGACAGTTAGCAGCAAGGCACTGCACTTCCTCTCTGAGCCTAGAGAGGCGGTGTGAGTGTGTGCTACCCACCGGCAGTGCCCTTCCCCTCCCAGTCCCCACCCCCTCCATCCCCACCCCCAGCCCCTCTAGGTCTCTGCAGCCTTCTCCCTGAGTGGAACCCACCCCCACCCCCTACCCCTGGAAACCCTCCTTCCTGGCAGCCTTGGGGGTCCCGGCTTAGGCTTACTGGACTCTGCGGGAGCCCCTCCCGCATCAAGCTGGGCTCCAGCTGCCTCACCCCCCGGCCCAGCCCTCCCCCCGGGGCCCTCACGACTGCTCCCTGCTGCAGGTCAGC
Organism: Neomonachus schauinslandi; assembly: GCF_002201575.2. NCBI lineage: Eukaryota > Metazoa > Chordata > Mammalia > Carnivora > Phocidae > Neomonachus > Neomonachus schauinslandi. The sequence goes on from NC_058407.1 coordinate 5,420,991, forward strand.
CCCATACAGGCTCCTGTCCCTGCTCTGGTGCGCTGAAGAGAGTCCCCAAAAAGATACGTCTGCGTCCTCACCCCCAGGACCTGTGAATGTGACCTTATTTGGATAGAGGGTCTTTCACAGATATAATTAAAATGAGGTCACCCTAGATTTAGGCCGGGCCCTATGTCCAATGACTGGCATCCTTCTAAGAGAAAGAAGAGGGATATTTGAGACACGGACACAGAAGAGACTCACAGGGGACGCCCTGTGAGAAGGAGAGCGGAGGGGCGCGGCCACAAGCCAGGGACACCACGGGAACCACCAGAAGTCCACAGAAAGCCTGGGACGGATTCTCCCTCAGAGCCTCCAGAAGGAGCCAACCCTGCCCACATCCTGCTCTAGGATCTGGTCTGCAGACGGAGACAATACATTTCCATTGTACTGAGCCACCCCGTGGGTGGTGATTTGGTACAACAGCCCCAGGGAGCTCCAGGAAGATTGCCGGCCTCTCAGGTGCAGAGCCAGACCACTAGCAGAATGGGTGGCTAGGGGACTGACCGGCCCAGGGCAACATTGGGCAGCCCTCACCCTGGGCCTCCTCTTCCTCTCAACAACACGAGGTCAAGTGACTCTGAGCGGCTGGTTCCAGCCCCCAGTCCCAGCTCTGGGCCACCCCAAGGCTCTCAGACTTGGGTCTCCTGGCTCTGTCAGGGCTGTGTGGCCTGGAGCATGTTATCAACCTCTCTGGGCTCTTGCCAAATGAGTGTGTGAGAACTCCCACTGAAGGCTATCGTGAGGATCCGAAGTATTCGCAAGCCACACAGTTAGGAGCAGGCACTTAGTAGGCGCCCAGGGAGTGGCTGCCGAGCACAAACCCATCCGTGTGCCTTCAAGCTCCGCAGCAAGTGACCAAATGAACATGTGCTGATCGGAGGGTATTTCTGCCCAAAGCCGATGTTTCTTATATGGAATTTTATTCTTACCAATAGTGGCAGCTTGTAAAATGCGTAGCTAAGTGTATTTAAAGGCTTTTTACACTTGTGTAAGGGTTTCTCTGAAAACTCATTTACAAATGGAGTGGGGGCAGGCGTCCTTTGTCCAACCACATGCCTCCAGGCCCTGTCCCCGGGTGCAGCCCCAGATCCCGGCCCCCCGTGCCTGTCACGGCCCGGCTCTCTGTCTGGGCCAGCGCCCAACCCTCTTCCCCCCGGCTCCCGCTGGACGAGCCAACTTGGCCCAGAAGAAGCCGTGCTGTCGAGGAAAGTCACCTTTAAAATCTTCTCTGTCTTCACCCAAGACAGGACCTGGGTTGTCCACCCTCAGAAAACAGCCTGGCACGGCCGAGCCACCCACGGGGCCTGTCTGAGGCGCCTTCCCCTGCTGGGTCACTGGCTCGGTTCATCTCAGGCCAGAGCCTGTCTCCAGCCCCATTTGCTCTCTGCGTCCCCCCGGGAGGTCTCGGCTCTGTCTCGCCTGAGCAGCTAAGAAACACCTGCCCCTTGCATCTCAAGCTCAGCAGGGCCGAGTCCACAGCAGCTTGTGACCGCATCAGCTGCAGAGCCCGGTGGACCCCTGCCGCAGGACTTCCCGACTGGGTCACCAAAGGCCACCAGCTTCCTCTGGGGACATTCAGAGCCCGGCTCTCCTGCTGTGAGAAGCCCAAGGCGCGCCCAGCAGCCACACACAGTACTCAAGTGCCGGTCAGCCAGCCGGGCCCAGCATGGAACCAGACAGGCCCGTGGGACACCTTGGATGGCTCTGACCACCCCAGCCTCTCCGGCCTTCCTCCCCGAGGCCCCCACACTGCAGAGCTGAGCTGCCCCCCACCCGCACCTGCAGAGGCCAGGAGCATGATGCTGATGGCCTCCTCTAGCTGTTGTGTTGACCAGCAGGTAAGTGCGGGGGCGGGGGGGGGGGGGTTGGCGGTGGTTACCAGATAGCCACAGAAACTGGAAGGGAAGAAGTGGTATCAAGAGACTCCACCCTCCACCTAAAAGGAGGCACTATGATTTAGCTCCAGTCCCTCCCCCAAGGTCAAGGCAGATAAAGGGCAGAGCCAGATTTGCACCGAAGAAGTCCTGCCTATAAAGCCCCGCCCTCCCCTGGTGCCTAGTCCTATGTTGCAAGAGGGCAGTTCGATGGTTGAGTCAAGGGGCTGGATTAGATGTGTAGGACCCCCAGGCTGTGGGATGGCAGGGAGGGAGGTCTGAGCAGAAGAGGGAGAAGGCCCAGAGCGGGACTTGAGGGGCTCCCCGCAGAAGAAGTTGCAAAGTGTTCCAGCCCTGGGGTAACGAGGCTCAGTGTTTCTGGAGCGACCCCATTCCAGCAGCACCCAGTCTGGGAGTTTCAGGGCCCAAACATCTACAGTTCAGTTGGGGGACGGGGGTGGGGGAGGGGAGGCAGGAGCACTTTAACAAAAGGAACATGAAAGTAGTTTCTGCTTGCAGACTGTACTGAGATATAGGCCCCTCCCAGCACCTTGGAAGGGGCCCAGGGAAGGGACGGACCCTGAGGCTCCTGCCTGCCCTCCCTCCCAGGAAATCCACTCTTCCTTTTTAAAAGGCTGCCCCTTGTTTCAGAAACCATCCCTGTGTCAGCCAGGATTCATCACTGCACTGTCTAAACCACATCACAGACCGCACATACCCCAAAATTCCCACCGGTGGCTTGCTGCTCCCCACAACACTGGGTCTGGGGCAATATGGCCACTTAACAGTGCATGAGATGGGATAGAAGGGGCCCTTCTAAGAGTCCGGAACAGGGAGGGGATCCCACTGGACTCTCGAGGTCAAGCACCCTGGGCCTAAAGTGGGGAGACTAAGGGGGAAAGGTCTTGTCCCCCAGATCTAGGACCCTGAGGTTAAGGGCTAGTCTGTCTGCTTTGGTGTTCCTTGACCTTGGGCCTCATGGGTTTGTTGCATGAATGGGAGGGGAGGGGTCTGAAAGGGAAAGAAGGAGGAAGGAGGGGAGAAGGAAGAGAGGAGGGAGGGGAGAAGGAAGAGGGGGACAGGGTCTAGACCTCCCAGCATCCAAACCACACGTGGACCAGGCACTGAGAACGTCTACAGGTGAGATCCAGGATCAGAAGTCCAAGTGTGGCCAAGATGAGAACCACCCTCCTAGAGCTGCCACTCAAGTGTGGTCCATGGACTGGCAGCATCCAGATCGCCCAGAGCTCGTTAGCAAGGCAGAATCTGCATCGAACGCCCAGATGCATCACGCACATGTAAATTCTGAGCAGTTGCCTGGTATATAATATAAAGCCCAGGATGTACTGCCTGTCCCCGTAGGCCCTGAGGGGTGGATGGACATCAGCCGGTGGGCCTGTCTGACCAGCACAGCCCAGATTCTGGTGACCCAGCGTGGTCTGAGCGAGGCACCTGGCCCCGTGGGCTGCACCCACCTAACCCATTAGGAGTGCTCTATTCCCACCTTGCCGGAGGATGCTAGAACCCTGTGCAGACACCCACCAGGTGGGCGGGCAGCACCTTTGAGGCACCCCATGCCCCCCTGGCATGGCCTTGCCTACTGGAAAGCTCTGCCTGATCTGATACAGAATCCCCTGGCCGTCGACACCTGGGGGCCTCTGCCTCCCCCCGGGTAAGCTGCTGAGGTCTTGTCTCTGCCTCAGGCTGTCAGTGCCTCCACACCTGTTTCTTGCCGCTCTCTGCCTGGGAAATCCAGGCCAATTTCTTTCCTCCAGAACTGCTGCTTCAGCCCACTCGGTGCTCTGAGGCAGGCCCTGTCCCCCAAAACATTCTGTCTCCCTAGCACACCCACACTAATTTTGTCCCAAGAAGAAAGCACCCAAAGCCTTTTGTTAGTGGTATATACTGGTGTGGTGGGGAAGACGAGCCATGGGCAAATGCTGCCCAGGTCAGGGTCCAGGATGGGAGACAGGACAGGGCGAGGGGGATCTGGATAACCTCCAGGTGGAGACTCAAGGAGGACCCAAAAATGGAGAGAGAGAATTGTAAAGATCCGTTGTTGCCTGTTAGAAATCTACTATGTGAAACCAGAGAATGTCTCCCATTCCCCACAGTACGAGGGACTAATACACCAAGCAGTGGTCACCCTGCAGAGCAACAGAAAAGTAACATATGTATATGCATATATGAAGATATTCTTATCTATATGCATGCACACATAGATATGTATAATATAAATATTAATATGCATCACATGGGGCAAGCAAGGACAAGGAAAACTCTCTCACAAGTCAGGGACTAAAAGTGAAATTGGAATTCCCCAGAGGGAAGCCGCTGCCAAAGCTGGCCTTGTCCTGGGGACATTTGGCCAAGCCAGGTCACCTGACCACACTTGGCTCTGGGGTGAGAGGAAAGCCTGGGCCTGCCCTGCTCAAGAGTCAGACAGGGAGCCACATAAAGCTGGGGTCTCCAAAGGGCTGTGCTGTCACGGTTGAAATAAGTTAGGGGGAAACCCTAAAGAGGACACTTGCCTTTATCAATCCTGGTATGGGAAGAAAGGAAAAAACCCTCCCCTGAAGTCATAACCACAAGCCAGCCCTATTGTGGATATTATACTAGCTGTGTGGCCCATAACGCTCAGGCTAAGACTTTAATTTAAAGGGAGCTGAATCGGAGCGACCCTCAGTATCTGGCTGAAGTAGATGTGAATTATCTCTGGAGGTTCCCATCTGCAACACAGGCTTCAAAGGGTTTCTGATGATTAAGTAGAAAGGCCCAACGGCAAAGCTCACAGAAGGCACACAAGGGAAAAAGCACCATGAGCAAGAGTCAGCACAGACAACAGGCGGCAGCATCAGACCAAAAAGACAGGCTTCAGGCATTAGCTCATCAGACACAGAACATAAATAAAGGTGCCTAAGGAATTAAAGAATTAAAAGAAGGGAGCAAACATATGAATAAGGAATAAGAGACTATAAAACAGCCACGAAATTTTGAAAAGGAAGCAAATAAAACTTCTAGCAACAAAAACCTATATAATTGAAATAAAATGAATGGAGTGACCAGCAGAGTCAATGCGGCTGTTACAGCCAAGGTGGCTCCCAGCTACAGCAGCAACCCATCGGAGAGGGGAGTTCAAGCATTTCTTGCTCACGTACGGTTCAAAGCTGGTGTTCCTTAAAGGCAGGCAGCTCTCCCCCCAGAACAATTCCACCTGTGGCTCCACCATCTTCAGCACATGGCTACCAAGGTCACCACATTGCCCACATCACCTGGGGATCACCCGGGCATCCTGGAGCACCAAGGGCCATAGAGGGACCAGGTGTGGGGACCAGGCTCTTTGATGTTGCATCTTGCTTCATTCACATCTCAGTGACTTGGACTCAGTTACACGGCTGGGAAATGTGGTCTAACTGTGTGCCCAGGAGCAAGCGAAAGCAGGTTCGGTGAGTGGCCAGGCTGTCTGGTCCACAGCAGGTGAAGAAGTGTGAAGGTCCAGTCAACGGGAGCCACAGCTATTATTTTGCTAACTGCACTCTTGAAAGCCCTGCCCGTTGTTATTTCGGTTAATCCTACTGACTCCCACCCTGGGAATTAGGCTAAGCAGGGAGGATCTTTCCCATTTTATAAGTAGGGAAACTCATGCTCAGAGAAGAGCAGTGTCTTGCCTAAGAGTGCAGAGCTGCTGAGATCGGAGTCCAGGACTTCCCACAACATCACACTGATGCCTTTCTCTCCAGATGACAGGGGGAAAGGGGAGGGATCACAGAGCCAGAGCTCCTCCATATGCCTCTGTGTTTTCAGCTGAGCTGGTGAACACACCAGCCTAGGGGCCAGTGAACCCAGGGGCCAAGGAAACCAACTGGAGGTCAGAGCAGTGAGTCTAGAGTTGAGCTCAGCTTTAACACTGGCTTCCTGGGGTGTCAGGTCTGCATCTGCCCCACCCCAATAGAGCTAAGAGGTCCCTGTCTTTGGGTCAGCCAGCAAATATTTATCCAGTGCCTCTGGTGTGCTGAGTAGTGTTGTGGGTTTCAACGAGCAGAGCCTGGGGGCAGGGGATGTGCAAAATCCAGGTAAGGTTACCTGATGAGCTAGCTCTTAATGTCTGGCCCTGAACTCCAACTATGTGCTGGGGCCCGGACCTCATGTGATGGCATTCTCACCAGAACCCATGGAGGGAGGGTCTTTCAGTTCTGTTTTTGCAGGTATAGTGATGGTGATGGTGATGATGATGGTGGTGATGGTGGTGATGATGATGATGGTGGTGGTGATGGTGGTGATGGTGATGGTGGTGATGATGATGATGGTGACGATGGTGATGGTGATGATGGTGACGATGATGGTGATGGTGGTAATGATGGTGTTGGTGATGATGGTGATGATGATGGTGATGGTGGTGATGATGATGATGGTGATGATGATGATGATGGTGATGGTGATGATGATGATGATGGTGATGGTGGTGATGATGGTGATGATGATGATGGTGGTGATGATGGTAATGGTGATGATGGTGGTGATAATGATGGTGATAATAATGCTGATAATGGAGGTGGTGGTGGTGATGGTAGTAGTGATGATGGTGATGGTGGTGATGGTGGTAATAATGGTGGTGATAATGGTGGTGGTGGTGGTGATGCCACCTGACATTATTGAACACTATGTGCCCAGCAATGTTACAATGTCAGATGGATTCTCTTCTTTAACTTTCATAGTAACCCTACAAAAAGCAGATTCTTTTGCTCCCGTCTGACAGAGAAGGAAACTGAGGCTCAAGGAGGTGAGTGATTCACCCTGCATCACAGAGCAGGTGGAGGATGCACCCAGGATTCCCGCCCAGAATCTGACTCAAGCATTGCACTGAAACCACTGCACCTCCCTGCCTCCTCCGATGGGGCTCTGAGCTCCTCCAGGACAGGGCCTCCATCTGACCATCTCTATATCCGCAGCTCTGAGCCCAGGGCCTGCACATTGGCAGGTGCTCAGGGAAGGTCTATTAGGAACGGCTTGTGCGCAATGATTTGTACAGATGTAAAATCCCATCTGTGCCTTAATGTATCACCTTTACAAGCAATAAGCATACCGATCGATTTGAAATGCTCGTGGATAATTGAATGAATTCGTGCAGTTTTTGGCCAACCCAGATCAGTTGGCTGGCTCTTCCTGGAAGAATCATGTCCGGGACATCCCCATCGTCCACTGCCCAACCAGCCGGGATTCCCAGAACCTGCTGCCCCAAGATCAAGGCACCGTGGCCGCTCCCTAAGTTAAACCCACCCGTGGGTGAGGACCCCATGAGCTCCCAGGTAAGAAAGGCCTGTGATGTCCCCCTGCCTCTTACAGAGAAAGAGCCCATAGGGGCAGGGACTGGAGGAGGGGAGGTAGCGGCATTGATCTGTTGCCAGAGAGAGAGCGAGCAGGGAGGAACACACTTCTCTCCAGACAAGCTGTTCGCTTACCAGCTGCCTTTGGTAAAAGAAAAAATATTCCTAGTGCCATCTGTTCCCAGAGTGGGGCTGGTGTGGGGCCCGGGGCTTCCTGCCGCTCAGGCAGCCAGACCCAGTTTCAGAATCTGCGACAGCTGCCCCTGGATTATTTTGGGAAGCAGCTCAACTCCGCAGCACCCCGGCCTTCCTTCGAGGCATTTCCCGTCACTCCAAAGCTGTTTGCACACCCGGCCCCAGACTGCCAGCTTCTTCTCAGGCCTGCCTGTCCTCCCATTCAGCCACTGTCATCATCCCTCTTCCCACTTCCCCCGCAACCCCTGCAGGAGTCAGACTCCCCAGGGTGGGGGCAGGGACAGCCAGCTAAATGGAGGGAAGGGCTGCCTGTCCGCCTCCCTGGTCTCCTCTGTGAGACCTATGGCTTCCACAGCCTCCAAGCGCCAGGCAGGACCCCCAGGCGTCCACGCTGTGCCACCGGGGGCTCCCCCTCCCTCATTGACTCCTCAAGGATCGTCACTTTGTGAAAACTAAGCTCCTGGAATAGGAGGATGGGCATCTCAGGCAGGGGCAGCAGCAGAAAGGCCCGGAAACCGAGCTGAAAGCAGACGGGAAGGGTTGGGGTGGGGCAGGGGGTAGACCACAAGGCCGGCATGCCGGGAGGGCCCAGGGCATCGGATGCTGCGGAGAGGCTGGGGACCAGGGGGGATTTAAAGCAGGATACTAATGTAATCACGATCCCAGGACAGAAAAACCGCAAGTGTTGGTGCGGAGCTGGGGTCAAAGGGGAGAAAGGTAGAGAGCCCAGCTGCGGAGTCACCGTATCCTGGCCCTGCATGGGGGTGAGAGCCTGGACAGCTCCAGAGGCAGAGGGGAAGAGAGGAGGGTGTGAGTTTAAGAGGCAAGCTGAGGGCAAGACTTGGTTCCCCGGGAAGGGGTTCTGGATGAGCCATGGATCTGTGGCCTGGGGTCCAGGAGGCTGAGATGGGGCATCAGGAGGTGGGACAGGGGAAGGGGCGAGCTCTGACTTGGACATGGAGAGTGGGGTGGGTCCCCCAAGGGAAGCTGCGCCCCTGGGTCTGGTCAGGAAGGGGGAGGGGATGGGGGGTGTCAGGGGCTGGCAGGGGGTGGGGGATGGAGTTACTGCCTAAGGGGGACAGAGTCTCAGTTTGGCAAGATGGAAGGAATTCGAGGGACAGATGGTGGTGATGGTTACACAGCACTTTGAGGGTACTTGATGCCACCGAACCATACACTTCAAAATGGCCAAAATGGCCAGCCTATCGAGTGTGTTTTACCACAATAAAAAAAACCTGATTGAATCCTGTGGTTAAAAGGCAGAGGCATTCAGATTGGTCAGAAAGATACAACTATTTGTGTCTGTAAGGAATCCTCTTTAAATACAGAGACACAGAGAGTTGGAAAGTAGAAAGACGGAAAAGATACCTCGCTGTATTAATATCAGACAAAGGAGGTTTCAGAGCAGGAGATACTCCGGAGGATACACAGGTAATGCTCCCGACGGGCACAGCAGTGGCGGCGGCCCCGGGGAGCAGAGATGGCCTGGCCCGCACCAGCCCCCTACCGCAAAGCCCCTCCCCAAGGCCAAGGCCGTCAAACTGTGATGACCCCAGACCTAGCGGGCTCTGTCCTCGATGGGGGTCCTGAGCTGGGAATGCAGGGGAGAAGCCCAGCGGCAGCCCCGGGGGGCCCACCTCAGCCCTCCCCTGCCAGCCCTGCCCCCCTGCCCCCTGTGCCTTGTCCTGGTTGGTTCCCGCCCCACGTCGGCTACTGGGACGGCCATGGTCAACCCTCCTCCAGGGACTTATTCTTTGCGAAACATAGGCAGCAAGTGCCAAGTCTCAGCAGAGAGAGAGCAAGGCCCCTCCCCGGGACAGACTGGGAGACCACAAAGATTTCTCCTTCGGGATTTCTGGGCAAGGTTCTCTGCCACCGTTGTGGGGTGGGGCCTGGCCCACGGTTCCTCTGGCAAGTAACCAACTTAACTGCCCCAAGGGGCTCGGGGGCTTGGTTATGGAGCCACGTCCATCCCCCTGAGGGAGAGACAGGCTAGCAATAGCTAACTGTGGGCAGGCTGGGGCCTCTGGCCATCTGCCCTGACACCCAAGAGTCCTTTCTGCTCCCAAGGTCAGGCCCTGGAGCCCGAGGGAAGGTCAGCATCACTGGGCTCTCAGCTGCCCCCACGGGTGCCCTCGGAGATGGGACTCCGAGCACCTTCCACGCCCGGCCCGTGGGAAGGGGAGCTGCACTGGGGAGGGGAGGGGGGCGAGCTCCTACACATGCAGATTGAACTGTCTCTCCCAGGACACTACAGCCTCCCCAGATCCCTCCCAGAAATAACACTTGTTAATATAAACTGAGTGAGGCCAGGGGGTGGCTCAAAACAGATCCATGCATGCCTGCTGAATTCAAAGATACTTGGACACGGGAATGGGGGTGGGGGCAGGGCCGGCACGCCGCAGACACACAGGAAACGGGGGGCACGGGCTGTGCGGTGGGGCAGGTCCCTCTGGGGCCCTTGGGTCTTCCCACGGCTGCTGCAGGCAGGCAGGCTCCGGGAAGCAGCTTCTGGGGCAGTGACCGCTAATTGGGGGATCCACGGGGCATGCTATCTGTGCTTTCTTGCAGCTTGTGCTTTCGAAACAAGCTGTAGAGGACGCGCAGCGTGCTCTTGGCGTCCTTGTTCACAATGTCTGCGGGCCAGAGGAGAGCAGGACAGCTGGTGAGGCCTCGGCCGGGGCGAGGAGGGGGGTGACCACAGTCCCACTTGGCCCGGGACCGAGGGGCTTCCTGGGACACGGGACGTCAGGGCTAAACCCGGGGTCAAACAGGACGGTTGGTCATGCTAGGCCTGAGTCCTGGGACCCATCACATGGCCCTGCCTCCCTCCTCCCACCCAGTCCTCCCCTGCACCCCTCTTGAGGTGCCCCCCACATATAATTCCTCAAGGTCTCATCCGTCTGGACAGCCTGCCCCGGGGTCCCCAGTCCCCTGTGTCCTCTCCCCGGGCCCCCTCCTCCAGCAGGGTGGGTGGAAGCTGTCTTCCCGTCGTGGGAAGGTCCCGTGCCGAGCAAGAGGACCACCCCGACACAGGCCGTCCCCCGACACCGCAGCACCCACGTGGGCCACGCGCTCACCTTCGGGGTTGATGGGGTAGTCGAGCAGACCTTCGTCCTTCAGCAGCTCCAGGGCACGGGTGACGTTGTGCAGCTGTGATAAGAGCCCACCAGATGTTAGCCCCAACCCAGGCCTGGGCCCCCAAGTCCCAGGCCTCACACTTCAAGGAGGCCAAATCTAGTGGGGAAGGCAGTTATGGGGAGGGGTGTCCGGTCCGGAGGTCAGGGAAGGCTTCCTGGTGGAGGTGACACGTAGAGGTAAGTCCTGCCGGGCAAGGAGACTTAGGCAGGGAAAAGAACACAGGTTTATCCTGGCCTTTTCTGATGCAGCCCCAGCACTGTGGGCAACAGAGGCCCCATCGGAAACAGCTGAGGAGAGCAAGGTGCAGAGTGGCCAAGGGGCTCACACGAGCTTACAAGATGGAAAGTGGCAGAACAAGGTCTATCTCACTCTGATGTCCGTGCAGTGGGCTGGAGGCTGGAGCAGCTGCCCATGCCGAGGCGCTCGTGGGTTCAGATCCCTGCTCATGGGGTAACTTCCAGCAAGTCGCTTGGCACCCCTGGGCCTACCTTGCTCACCTGTAGAGTGGAGTCACCACCATCTGCCCCGTGTCCTGATCCAGGGTGCCGGGTGGGAGCCCAAGGGGGCCCGGACAGCCCTTGGCTCAAAGCACATGCTCTGTTAGCGGGGTTTTCCCTATTCGTGGCTAGTTTCTCCCTTAGGCCTCAATACAATCAAAAAGACCCTGCCCTTCTCCTGGGGACAGCAGCCTGGTGTGGGGCAAAGCAGGTCTAAAGCTGGTTTCCCAAGCTGTTTGACCATAGGATCCACTTGTCGTGGAGCACCTCATGGGACCAGTGTTTTGGAAACACTTTGTCCACTCGCTTATTTAAAATACATTTATTGAGCATCTACTATGGGCTGGCTGTGCAGCAGGGGGCCAAACCAGACCCCCTCCCTGCCCTCATGGAGTTGGTGCCTTGAGAACCGTCTCTTCACACTATAAATATGATCACACTTGCTTCAGCTCGTCAAGCCCATACTCGACCTGAGCCCTGCAGGCTCCAGAGACGTCTCAGCATGCTCTACCCCTGGTGTCACTTCCCTTCCATGCACGGCCTGAGATTATAAAAGTAAAACCACCACGTTGCACGGAGCTGAGGGCAGGTTGTAATCCAGGAGGATGTGCTCAAATCCTCCCAGGGAGAAATAATTGAATGTGGGAGGAAGCCCACGATTCCTGATGCCGGTGTTTTGATTTCTGCAGAGCAGATAGTCGCCTCCCTCCCTCTGTCCCTAGCTTGTCTTCCTGGAAGGGATGACGGCCTCACATAAACACCAGTGGCAAGGAAGGTGTGATAATAAGGCATCCACTTTCGAGGGGACACTCTGCCAAGATTACGTACGATTCCTCGGGTGTCCCACCGGCGGAGGGCTGTGGTCCCCGCCCTCCAGCTAATAACTTCTTTGGCATTTTGATCATATGCTCCTGCGGCTGAGGTTACCTACAATGTCCTATAAAAATTCATTCTTGGGGTCTGAGCAAAGAGGCTGTTTCTCGCCCCCGCCTGTCACTGCCTCAGATTGGGAAGTTGGTTCTAAAATCGGTGGCTAGAGCGGGCTCACGGCCCCCAGGGACATCAGGAGTAAGAATGCTTGTCTCTGGCTTGTAACTGGGGTTTGCGAGCATGCCGAATCCTGGGCAGAGGCTTTGAAGTCCCATGAAGCCCAACATCCAAGTAACAAAGAGGGGACACCAGTGCTGTTCTGGGTCCCGGTTCTGAGCCCCTTCCCCAGGCTCCCTGGCCTGCGTGTGGCCCGTGCTCTTCCATCTTCCTGCCTTCTCCCCCACCTCCGTGTTCTGCCTTCTGGCTGTAGGGTAAGCACCACCACCTCAGCTGGGCTCTGACCCTCCTGGGCCCTCCCAGTGGCCCAGCACAGGTCTGATCCATCCCCAGGACTGCAGCTCTCACCCTCCCCAGGGCCACAGGCAGGCCAAAGGGACAGACATCTTTCCTTCTCCCACAAACGGCCCCAAGGCTGGCTCTGGGAACTGGCCTGCAGCCCTGCTTGGTATTCCTGCTCTACAGAAGAAGCCACTGTGGAGAGATAAAGGGGGTGCCTCCCAGCGGGCCACAGCGACCCTGGCGTGGACAGAGCTAAGCAGGCCACCTGGGGTCCTGGGCAGGCCGCTACCTGCCCAGTGCTCTAGCGCATCTCAGCCACGCCTCCAGCATCACCTCCGGTAGGGCTGATGCTCACGAAGACTCCTGGCCGGTCCCGAGCAGGCCAGGGGCCCCAGGGACCGCCCGCCCTCGATGCTTCCCTTCTGTGACCCTCCAGACTCTGTCTGGGTGGTCTGAGGGTTGGGCAGGGCAGGGATTGTGAGCCCACGGGGAAGAAACGAGAAGCCCAAGGTGCAGGCCGTGAGCTGGTGGTGGAGCAGGGACCGGACCGAGGCTTCTGGTTCCCCTGCCACGTCTGCCCCGACGTGGGGCCGGATGATGGGGTCCGGTGCTGCCCCTCATCTGCAGAGGAGTGAGAATCCCCTGCCCTCACTGGCAGGTCGATGTCTCTTGTGGAAGGGGCCTTCCCGGCAGGGGAACAGCCTGGGCAATGCCCCGAGCGGGGAGAGCGCGAGGAGCTCCAGCACTGTGGTGCCCCGTGGGATGGCTGGGGAGGCCAGTGGGCTGAAGAGCAGAGCAGGGGAACGGGAGCCCTCCAGGCGGGGAGGCTGTGCGTGGGGATGTAGGCAAGCCTGTCACTGCCACCAGCATTGTCATCCTCTCCCCGGCTTCCCCGGGTCAGGACGCAGACCCTCCTGCCTGGACTGGTGTAGACGTCCCCCAAGCAGCCTACCAGCCTGCAGGGGCCACAGGGAGACTCCTGACCCCTGCCATGCCCTGGCCCACCCCTGCAGCAGCGCAAACCACAGATAGACGCAACCCTGAGATTTCCGTGCTTCTGTCCACACCTGAACCTTTGCTGATGCTGTTCCCTCCCCTTGGGGTGCCCTCACTCTGCAAAGCAAATGCTGATCAACAACATGTGTCACCTCTTATGCCCTCCCAGACTCCTTCAGATCATAGCAACCGCTCCTTCCTCCGGGTCCCCAACTGACCCACCCTCCCTGAACCAACACACTTCATTGTGGCCCTGGGGAACCACACATCACTGAGAGTACAGTGAGTATAGACTGAGAGGCCCTCAAAAACAGGAGCTGTGTGGGACTATCTTTATGACCCACACGCCACAGCTTAACACCAAGCAGGACCTCAAGAAATGAAGGATCAGATGGCAGATGGGGGGCTGGATAGGTGGATGGATGGATGGATGGGCAGATAAGTGGGTGGATGGATGGATGGATGGGTGGGCAGGTGAATGGTGGATGAACTGGGTGGATGGGCAAATAGGCAAGTCAATGGATAGGTG
>NC_058407.1:5434918-5468662 GCF_002201575.2 Neomonachus schauinslandi
TGAATGGATGAATAAACTGGGTAGATGGGCAAATAGGCAAGTCAATGAATATGTGTGAGGGTGGATGGATGGATGGATGGATGGATGGATGGATGGGTGGATGAGTAGATAAAGAGACAGATGAATGGATGGGCAGGCAGGTGAATGGGCGGATGAATTGGGTAGATGGGTGGATGGATGGGTAGATATATGGACAAACAAACAAACTTCCCCTCCACCCTTCACTTCTCCTGGAAGTGAATAAGGAGACTGGTATTGCCAACTCCATAAGGCCTACATCAAGGAAACCTCTGGAAAACTTACCATTTCCGCAGGAGAGGTGGGAGTGAGGTAGAATTCCTTCAAGTGCAGGAAGAAGCCTTCCAGTTGTCCAATCAGCAAGAGTAAGAAGACCCCGTCTGCAAACTGCAGAGGAGAGCGTTGGAGGCAGACGGCCCAGGGCTCCCACTCTGCCTCCCGCTCTGCCTCCTGCGGGCTGTGTGGTGCTGCAGGAAGCACGCACCTCTCTGAGTCTCAACTGTCTTTCTGAGACTTAAAGACAACATCCCCGACCTTTGCAGTGTGTTGTAAACATCGGTGGCAGCAGGTAGCAAGCACTCACTGGCCACCTGACACAGACCACACGCTCCATAAAATAGGTTCTTTTCACATTATCTTGTGAGATAGCTGAATATTGCTTTTTAAGCCACATACTGATCCGTGAGCTACAGGAGCACAGGAGAAAACAGAGTTGGGTGTAAAATTATTCCTCCGGAAGAGGCAGAGAACAGCACACGGGGCTCATTTTGCTGGCTGCCACATTAATATTTCTGCCTGCTCGGTCTGTATGGTCAGAGATAAAGCCGCCAGCCTGCCACCAACGTATCATATCCTAGCGTAATCCTACTCAATCTCTTCAAAGATACAAAACACAAGATTAGCTATTGGAGGGAAAACCACCACTCGAAGTCCTTAATAGAATTTCCCCATATTAAGTCTGTTCCGATGTTATTAGTTCGGTCTGAAATCTTTTCTGCTGATATTCCCTGGTAATACCCCCAAAATACCAGGGACTTCAACTTCTCCCTTTATCTGACAGTCTCTACATACGGTCCTCCCACATATCATTATTTTCCGAACGCCATTCCTTCGCCAAGGGAGAGAGAAAGACGAGAAGCAGGTAAAATGGAAACCTACAGGATCATCCTTATATACCCACATAAGATATAATAAAACCCCAAATTCAGCATTTATGGCATGTCCACAGTGTACCAGGTCCTATGGTAAACACCAGAGGTTCATCATCTTATTTGTCGCTCCCAATTCTATGAGGCTGGTCTCCTTAAACTCATTTTAAAAGAAGAGGAGCCTGAGGTTCAGAGAAGGCCAAGCCAAGGCCACGCAGATAATGTGAAGGAGGTGTCCTTGGAGCCCAGGCCGCACGTGTCCATCTGGTACCCTTCAGGTTCAGAGCCTGGTATCGCCAGCCCGCCACATCACCACACCATGTCACACACGGCTTCTCCTGTGGCCACCGTGGGACGTGCTGATGCGCACAAACTGTGGGCCTCAGCACCCCGGATTCAAATCCCGGGTCCTCTGCTCTATTGCTGGGTGACCTTGCATGAGTTCTTCGACATCTCTGTGTCTTAGTGTCCTCATCTATAAAATGGGGTAGTATCTGCTCCCCCTGCAGGGACTGTCAGGAGGATTCAGGAGTTACTGGATGTAAAGCACTTTGTTCAGGGCCTGGCACATAGTGAGGACTTTATTGCCTTTAGGTACCTGGCACCCCGTCCCTCGCTGGCTAATGCCAGGTGCGTTAGAAGTCAGCAGCTCCGGCTAAGATTGCCATAAGCCATTTGGCCCACCGGGGGCCAGACCTGCCTTCCACCTCCCTCCCCCACGGCCACCACGCTGCATGGGCAGAAACATGGTGGCAGGTGGATGAGGCCAGTGGCCAGCAGGCTCCATCGCCCCTTGAAGGCCCTGGGTTGACAACTAGCCTCCCAGCTTCTCTGTTCCCCTCTGTGCTGAGGGGGCATTACGGGTGCACGGTGTCCTCGTGGAAGGCCGTGGCCCCCTGCACAAGGTGACTGGTAAGATTCTGCTCCTGCCCCACGGTGGCACTCGGTGAAGTCAGCTGCGGCGGGCTGGGCAACTGGGGGGCCCACAGAGGCTCTAAGACAGCACCGGGCACGTGACACCGTGAGCAAATGCAGTCACACGAGGGGGGCTCCAACCGCATGGGGGAACCCACAGTCCCTGCCTCGCGAGATCCCCGCAGTGTCCCTGGCTGGTGAGGCTACCTCCCAGCAACAGCCCCCCACTAGAGAGGAGGACCCCACGGCTCTGAGAGGCGACACATCCTGGGCCACACGGGGGCAGGACCCGGCTCCCAGGGCCCCACAGGACCCTCTTCCCCGCCTGCACCCCATGGCCCTTCCCTGCCTGGGGGCCCCACGGCTGAGTCCCTACCTGGGTGTCCAGGTTCTGCACAGACAGGCCCAGGCGGTCCAGGTTCTGGTTGACGAAGTTCACAATGGCCTACCCGAGGAAGGACAAGGACTTTAGGCCCAGGGCTCCGGTTTGCCACCTTCCCACTCGGGAGGGGACAGAAAGCCCCTTGCGTGGCTTCCGAAGCACAGCAGGTGAGGAGCGAGGGCCTTGTTCCTTCCCCTTCATCCTGCAGGACTCAGGGTGGACGCGAGCGGGAGCGCGACTGGGAGCTTTGATCTCTCTTACCTCTTTCACCGTGTTCACTTTCTCCGGAGCCAGCCTAAATAATTCATCAAAGATGTCCTCTGCAGACAGATCCAATAAACACCTCATTACCATGCCGTTATCTTTGGGCCAAACAGGGACTGTATTTCCATACAAATTTCTCAGGGTCCCCAGTCCAGAGGGAGCTGTCGTTCTACCTCCGGGTTCTTGAATTTAAAAAACGGGCCTGGGTCTGTCTGGGTCACTGCTCCCCTGGCTGTGTGGCCCAGGAGGAACTGCCTCCCCTCTCTGTGCCTTGGTGTCCTCATCTGCAAAGTATGGCTGGTAATACCTACTAGATGGGGTCGTTGCAGAGATGAAATTTGGGGCCACATAACACACTTGGCATGGTGGCTGGGCACACAGTAGGGCTTCACTAATGGTCCTCCTTTCTGTAGTGGATGCCTATGGTGTCTGCTCCGCCACCACCCCGTCCTCGGGAAGCTGCCCTGCCTCCTCCCAGGCCCTTGCTCTGCCCACAGGTTCCAGAGCGGACATAGGTGGCTGAGCAGGGGCCAGCCCCACACGGACACTCAGCCTATAGGTCTCCTCCCCAGCATTTCTGGATTGGCAGAATGAGGACATCGAGCCCTGCACCATGCAAAAGGCCAGCACCCTCAGCAGCTGAGTCATGCCTGTGAGACTCGGGAACAAAAGAGGCATCTTGGCAGCTCGGCAGCTCAGGCCCTGGGCCCGCCTCAGACACCCGAGTCCTCAGACGAATGCCCTTTTCCCACAAGCTGTCTTCCTAATATTTGCAGCCCATGCATCTCCCTGGGGGAGACCAGTCCTCGGGCACCGAATGCCCCAGCTAGCTAGCAGAAATTACCTTCCGACCCTGCCACTCAGCAGCTGTGCAACCCTGAGCAAGTCACTTCACCTCTCTGGGCCTCGGTTCCCTCTTTAGTGAAAGGGAAAGGTAGCACCAGATAGCAGCATGCCCTTTCAAATGCACCCATAAACATGGTAGAAACACCAGTGGTTCCTTCCAGACCCCTTGGCCCGTGCTCAGGGGAGTCGTGTCCCTAAAGGAGCCAGGAAATGGAAGGCAAACGTGTGCTCAGTCGACAGGAGCCGGAACAGCGTGAATGTGCTAGAAAAGGGTTGTGAGGAGGTGCTGCTCTGTGTCCCTGCCCCTCACCATGTGACCCACCCTCATGCTGCCCCCCGACAAGCTCTGTTCCCTGAGCAACAACCCCCATCCTCATGCTGCCCAACACACACACACACACACACACACACACGTGTACACACACACACACACCAGCCAGCCTCCCTGTACCTCCCCTCTCCTTCCTTCCCCCACACATCCTCCCTCAGCCTGTTCTCAGAAGCCCCTCACAGGACTTTATTTTCAGCTCTCCAGGTGGGGTGCCCCTCGAGGAACCCCCGGCCCATACAGCAATGTGTCCTAAGTGTGGCGGGCTTAGGGAGGAAAATCATGTTGGGATGGATGGATGATGGATGCACTGGTGGGTGGGTGGATGGATGGACAGCCAATCGGGCCAACCGGCTGCAGAATGAATGAATGAGGGATGCTGGGTGGCTCAGTCGTTAAGCGGCTGCCTTCGGCTCAGGTCATGATCCCAGGGTCCGGGGATCGAGCCCCGCGTCGGGCTCCCTGCTCAGCGGGGAGTCTGTTTCTCCCTCTCCCTCTGCTGCTCCCCCTGCTTGTGCGTGCTCTCATGCTCTCTCTGACAAATAAATAAAATCCTCATTGGCTATAGATGGTATAATGTCAGTATAAAAAAGAAAAAATACTGCACTGATTAAAACATATGGAACAAATAAAAATTTACATGTTCTGGGGGCGCCTGGGTGGCTCAGTCAGTTAAGCATCTGCCTTCGGCTCAGGTCATGATCCCAGGGTCCGGGGATCGAGCCCCGCATCGGGCTCCCTGCTCCGTGGGGAGTCTGTTTCTCCCTCTCCCTCTGCTGCTCCCCCTGCTTGTGCGTGCTCTCATGCTCTCTCTGACAAATAAATAAAATCCTCATTGGCTATAGATGGTATAATGTCAGTATAAAAAAGAAAAAATACTGCACTGATTAAAACATATGGAACAAATAAAAATTTACATGTTCTGGGGGCGCCTGGGTGGCTCAGTTAGTTAAGCATCCGACTCTTGATTTTGGCTCAGGCCATGATCTCAGGGTCATGATCTCAGGGTTATGTGATCAAGCCCAACATTGGATTCTGCACTGAGTGGGGAGCCTGCTTAAGATTCTCTCTCCCGGGGCCCCTGGGTGGCTCAGTCGTTAAGCATCTGCCTTCGGCTCAGGTCATGATCCCAGGGTCCTGGCATTGAGCCCCGCATCAGGCTCCCTGCTCGGCGGGAAGTCTGCTTCGCCCTCTCCCACTCCCCCTGCTTGTGTTCCCTCTCTCGCTGTGTCTCTCTCTGTCAAATAAATAAATAAAATCTTAAAAAAAAAAAAAAGAAAAAGATTCTCTCTCCCTCTCCCTCCACCTCCTCCCACTCTCGCTAAAAAACAAAAAAAAAAAAAAAAGTCCATGAGTTCACATCAATACCAAAAAAACAGAAGAAAGAAAACTAAAATAAACAATTATAAAAAATGAAGGAAGGAAGGAATGGGTGGACCAGTCAATGGGTGAAGAGGTCTGTCACGAGAGCAGCGACCACGTCCAAGACCAGCCACGATGAGGTACCCACGCTGTGCTAAGCACATTTGCAAATTCTTTCAACCCTCATCACCAGCCCAAGAGGTAGGTGCCGTCATTAATCCCATTTTACAGATGAGAAAGCTGAGGCACAGACAGGCTAAGGCACTTGCCCAGGTTCACACAGCTGCCAAGAGGAAGCACTAGTGTTCGAACCCAGGCCATCTGGCTCCAGAGTCCACACGTGTGTAACAACCCCACCGTCACCACCGGTGGGGATTATAAATCTCTCCCCCACACGAGCAGTACCAGGAGAGGAAATAGCCGGATCCATGGACGCACTGACAGACAGGAGGAGGGACAAATGGACCAGAAGAAGGCTCGAGGGCGCAAACGGGGTGAGAATGCCCAGGAAGTCACCCCTCGTCATCACATCTGTGTCAACACACACCCAAGAGGAACAGATCCCCTTAAGGTACAAGAGTACTCACTCGCAGGTTGGTCCTTGTCTGTGCTAAAGGGAAATTGTAGGGGGAGAAAGGCAAAGAAATGGTTAAAAAATATATATACCGTCCTCAGACCTCTACTTTCTTCATATGACAAGACTTGGCACGTGCAGAGTTGACAACGAAGCTGGCGGCTCCTTCTTCCCCCGCAGCTTCGTAAGCAGGCAGGGAGGGTCCTTGTGCAGAGCAAATGGCCAGAAAGAGGCCCGTTCCCTTCCCTGGAGGTTTCCGCACCGAGTTATGTCTGGGTTTTATCATTTCTGTGGTTGTCATTTTGGTCGGGGCGGGAGGCATTATATGTGCGACCAGACACACAAATTGTACGTTTATCACGGGTGCATTTTTACATATCCCCTGTGGGATCAGCACCCCAAAGAGATAGAGACCCTTCCTAGCACCCCCATGTGCTCTCCCCCCTGCCACCCCCATGACCCCCCAACCAGGATTACCACTGCTCTGATCCCTCCCACTGTGCATGTGTTTTGCCTGTTCCGGGAGTCCGTGTCGGTGAAATCACACAGCACACACTCTTCTGGGTCTGGCTTCTTTCACTCTGTGTTTCTTGTTTTGAATGGTTTTCCTTTGACTTTGTGTCAAATTTTCCACACCAGTCCCGCTCCTGAGAAGCAAGGGTCTGGGCCCAAAGCAGGCCAGGCGGTCCCAGGGGAGCCAGGTGCCCACCCCCCCCCGCCCCCATGACGTGGCCCTCAGCAGGGGACTGGGCTGTGCAGGGCAGAGTGGGCAGCCTAAAGCAGAGACCCGGAGCTCATCAGCATGAAACAGGGTGCCAGAGGGAGAGACGTCCCTGTGCTGCCCGAGACACTGGCTGGGAGCTGAGGGGAGCCGTCACGGAGTTCCAAGTTCATAAAGGGGTGGAGAAGGATGATTGTAGGAGCCTAAGCGGGGCAGGAATGTGGCATCATGAACAGATGACACCTTCCCATTCAAGCTCCCCAGACTCATTTCCAGACCCTGAAGCTTTGGCTCAGAGGAGGAGCCAGGTCAGGGTCACCGAGCAGCTGGGTGACTGCGAGGTCACTCAGCCTCACTGAGTCAGAGGGGAGCAAGGCTTCTTCCCGGGGTGCCCTGGGGAAGGTTAAATGGGCCTGCATGTGAACCGGATGCCCTGGCATGAGGGGCCAGCAAAAGTCGGCCTCCTCCTAATCTTTGCCCTGCTCAGCACACATGCTTGGGTCACCGCGGACACTGGTCATCAACTTTCCATTGGTTTCACTACCTTCCACTCCCCACAGGAGCCATAGACTGGAGGGACCCCAGGGTTGGAGGGAGTCCAGGTGGGGGAAGGCCCCCAAGCACACATTACCTATAACCTTCACAACAGCCCACGAGGTAGGAATGGGTCTCCATTTTTCAGAGGAGCGGAGGCTCAGCACTGTGGGAGGTGACTTGTCCAAGGTCACACAGCTCATATACCACCGATGGGCAGCTAAGCCCAGGTGGGGCTGCGTGCCAAGCCTGTGAGCTAGAGAGAACTGACTCCTCAAGCTGGGCTCTGTGAGGGTCAAACGGGTCACAGGAGCTACACAGCCCACCCTGCATGTAGTGGGCCCTCAGCAAATGTTAGAGGAAAAAGGAGAACCTACAACCTCCCGCAAGAGGCCCACTCTCAGACCAACCCAGAAAGACCTGGCCAGCACTGCCTGGGAGAGCCTTTCCCTCCAGGAGGGCAGAGGGAAGAGCTCATTGGCTGAGCATCCTGCTTGCCCAGACAGACCGAAGGTAAACAGGTAAACAGCTGGCTGACATGGACACCCAAGGACAGAGCTTCCTGCCCCATATACAGTAGTTGCTCAATAAATGTTGGTGGTATGAGGGAGTGTTTGGTGTGCTTGTCTCTGGGCACTGGGAGGCCAGCGGGGTTCTGTCATCCTGTTACAACATTTGTGCTCAACTGCAGCATCTCCCTGCCATGGGTGATTCCCTCACCCATATCCAGCACTTGGGCACCAGGCAAAGGGGAACCAACATGGCATCGGGGTCCTCTGACCCCAGTTCTGGATTCCTCCTGGCCCACAATGGCTATGGTGTGATCTCAGGACTGGGAGCCACAGCCCCTTTTCTAACCCCAATTCTGCCTGTTTTGTTGGGTTGGGCAGAGGATGAAATGAGCTGGCAGGGGTTGGCATGCCTAACAGCCCATAAAGGGCCATGCCTTGTGAGGCCCAGCAAGATGGAAGGGCTCCCAGCAGGGCTGAGGGGTCAGCAAGGCCCTCTGGGGGCTGAGAGGAAGCTAGGGAGGTGTGAGGGCCCCTCCCACAAAGGGCAGGTAGATCGGACCCCGGCCCCAGGCCCCACTGCCCATTCTCAAAAAAACATAACCTGGCCTCTGCTGTAGGTCCTGGTTCTTCCCTCACCTGCACTGAGTGAGCTGTTCCACTGATTTCTCTGACTTCAGACCATTTTTGGTGCTCTAAGAAAGAAAAAAGGGGAAGAAATTGAGTAATCCCAGAAAACTCAGGGACCCATGCCAGCCATTAAAAGACTGTAGTTGCCAGAGCAGCCCCAAGGAACCCAGCTCACTCTACCTCATCCCCTCCTCAGAGGTGGTTCCTAGACAGCTCTCATCACTGTGGCCTGACTCAATGTTTTTCTTTCTCATGAGCCTTGAGCCCCATGAGGATGAGAACAATGTCTGTCTTGTTCCCCAGGTACCCCCAGGGTCTCACCCAGTGCCTGGCTCATAGGGAGTCAATGAACATGAGTTGATCTGAATAATGAATGAATGATGACCAGATGGATGGGTGGGTGGACAGACGGACGGGTGGATGGGTGGACGGATGGATGGACGGATAGGATCGATGGATGAGTGGAGATGGATGAATGGATGGTAGATGGATGGGTAAATGGATGAGTGGATGGATGGATGGATGATGGATGGATGAGTGGATGGATGGATGGAGGATGGAGGAGTAGATGGATGAGTGGATGGATGGATGGATGATGGATGGATGAGTGGATGGATGGATGGAGGATGGATGAGTAGATGGATGAGTGGATGGATGGATGGTGGATGGATGGATGGATGACTGAATGGATGATGGATGGATGGATGGATGGTGGATGGGTAGAAGGGTGGATAGAGGGGTGGGTGGATGGATTGATGAATGAGTGAATGAATAAGTGAAGGAGTGAAGGAATAAAGTCACCTCTGATTTACATAAGAACTATAAACAAAGTCACAACACTACTTAGTAGAGAATTTCAATCAATGGTTTTGAAAAAAGTAAGACTGATTTCACCTGAGTGAAAGGTAAGCTCGAAGACAGGAAGTCCCAATGCTCACCAGGTACTGGGAGGTTGGGGGAAGGAGTAATGGAGAGCAGGAGTAGGTGGGGGCCCATTTGTGGTGCTCAAACTCTGCCCGAGGGAGAAGCCGTGGGTTCCAGGGACATGAACTTCAGCACAGTTGTGAGTGTGCTAGAGCAAGGGTGGAGGTGGAGGTGCAGGTGGAGAAACCTGAGAAAGCTCCCTTGTATAGTCACAGCCCTCCATAGTGACCAAGGAACAACACTGCAGTGCTATGGGCCAAGGCTGTGAAGGCTCCCAAAAGGCCATGAACAGATGACCACTTACGGCCCACGTGACATGGTTGCCATCAGCCAGGACCTTCCTAACACCACCCCCACCAGCAGATGCTATCTACTGAGGTAAGTGGGACTGGCCAGCCTGCAGACCTACTTATGGCCCCCCTGGACTCTCGACACCTCCCACCCACAGCTCCAGCCCAGCGCCCACGGCTGTCCTGGAGGGATGTGATCTATCTCAAGGGAGGGTCAGTCCCCTCCCATGCAGCACCCCCAATCCAGGGTGTGGTGATATGGACCCAAAATGCTCAGCCTACACACAGGGGTCCCCTGAGGCCCAGCCTCGTACCTCCATGGTGATCACCTCCACCTGGACATTGGTCGGAAGGGGCAGGTCGGGCTGGAAGTGGTTGGCCAGGGCCACGAGCAGATGCAAGGTGGCCAGCAGGTCCTTGCTGAAGATGGCTGGGGGGGCACAGGTCAGAGCTGAGGGGCTGCCCAAACCTGGGACCACATGGAGGTCTCTTTGTGGTCACAACCACCCTCTGAAGACCAAGGAGCTCTGCGTCCAGCCTTCTGGAAGGCAGAGTTCTGGAGACACTCATTCTGAACCCAAAACAGTCACCCTTTGCTCTTATCACCCCGCTCTGCAAATGCAGCACAAGGCACCGTGTGGACGGGGCTTCAGACACAGAGGCAGTCCCTGCTGACAGTTGTGTGCAACCCGATGCCCTACAGCGGGGTCCTGCCGGGAGAAACTGCTGGATTCAGAGGAGTGTGACTTAATTCAGGGCCAGTATTATACACATCGGGCATTGAAAGCGAGTCTTTAAACCAAGTGGTAAAGGCAATGGCATGAGACCCAACCAAAACTGGGCTTGAAAATGGCTCCATCATCACCCCCAGCCCTGGAGAAGGTACAGAACCCCTTTCTGCCTCAGTGCTCTCATCTGGAAAATGGGAAGGATGTGGGGTTCCGAATGGCAGGAAGGTCATACTGAACTGCTAATGGGCTGGGGTCGGCGTCTGGGTGCTGTGCTCATGCTCGTTTCTCACAAGCCTGCCCTGCAGGTATAACTTAAACCAATTAATGAAAGAGGACTGGTAGCACCCATCTGACAAGGCAAGTGGGGGCTCGCGGTGCTTGGGATTCAAACAGGGGCTGCATGGTTGACCGAGTTTATGCCGCCCACACCGCGGCGGTCCGGAAGTGCATAGGGCTGTTTGCTCCCAACAGGTGCACCACTTTGCCCAGGAGGCCGTGCTTCTTCCAAGCCCCCGGGGTGTCCCCATACCAAAGGCAGGTGAGCACAGCTGCCGGGTGAACAGAGGCCACTGGTGCAAAGGGACCCAGGCGCCCCCCGCCCTCCCCTAGACCCTGCCCCAGCCGAGGCCCAACTTACTTCCCATGCTCCACTTGAGCTGCCGCTCCTCCACCTGCAGACTGTGGTTGATGGCCTCCAGGACCACCTCGAGCTTGCGCCTTTGGCTCGGGGCGGTGAGAGCCATCTCCTCCACTTCCAGCTTGAGCCCGGTCAGCATCTCTAAGGGCAGGAGAGAGTGGGAGAGCCAGGGAAGGAGTGGGGGGAGAGGTGGAGGGAAGCAGAAGAGGGAGGAGGGGGAGGGAGGGGGGAGTACAGTGGGAGGGGGAAGGCGGGAGGGCACTGGGGGACCTCCCCTTCCATAAGCTGTGTGACCTGAGCAAGCCCACGCCCTCTGAGCTGCCCTCCACTGGCCCCCTTACCTTGACCACCCCGTGCCTGCTCCCTTAGCCCTCTGCATAGCTCTGTGCACCTCCGTTCTGCAAGGCTGTGTGGCCTAGACTCCTAGGCTCAGATCCTGACTCCCCCGCCTTCTTTACTCTGAGACCTTGGACAAGTGACTAGGCCTCTCAGTTTCCTCATCTGTAAAATGGGGACACTAACAGGATAGAGTTTTTCTGAGGATTAACCGCACCTACTCCATGGCAGGTGCTGGGGAAAGGGCTGGTAGGAGCATTCGGTCACCAACTACAAAGGGCTCCCAGGCCGGCTGAGGACCGGAATCAGGCCCACCCCAGGCCTCTGGGACCTCACAGCTTTGTGCAGAAGGCAGATGTGTAGACCAAACCTGACAGCTCAACAGCAAGGGGGAGGGTACCTGGGGGCAGGGTAGGGGACCTGCCTGGGGCCAGGAGGCAGCCCTGAGAGTAAAGGCGACCTGGGGAGCACTAGGCGTTTCCAGATTGAGACAGCCCCCCCCCCCCCTCGGGCAGGAGCCCAGCCCACCTCTACCCGCCTGGGTCGTCTCACTGCTGGCCTGTCTTCTCCAGCAGCCGGGGGCAGCCCGAGGCCGGGGACCTGGGTTCTTTGTTATCCACCGCAGCCTATAAACAGCAGGTGCTCCATACATGACACTCAGCAGGGGGCAGGAGGGTGAAGCTGAGTGAGGAGCCCACCCTTGGGGGCCTGGAGGGGCCGGGCTGGGGGGCTGGGGCCCAGACCCGTGCAGCCCTGGGAGCTGCTACTTACGGAAAAGGTGGTGCAGGATGAGCCCATCAAATATGTCCTCCTCCAGGCTGCGGACCACAATGTGCTCAGGGAGGAGCTTGGCATTGATCCACTCCATTAGCACCTGCAGATCCCAAGAGGACGGCTGACCCGGGACCACTCCTCACCTGGTCCCCCACCTGGCTCAGTTCTGACCTCGGCCTGGAATGCCCTCCTCCCACCTGCCAACTCCTACCCATCCTTCAAGGCCAGGTCAAATGTCACCTCCTCTGGGAAGCCCTCCCTCCTCTCCCAGGCTGAGTTAGGGGCCCGCTCTGGGCTCCCAGGGACCAGGGCATGGTGGGGCTGTCTTTTGTCCTGTGCAAGGTGTCAGTGCCGGGAAGCTACTGTAACTGGTCCCTGTAAGTGGGGACGTGGCTGTGGGACTGGATAACTGGGAAGAGCACTGAAGGTCCTTGATAGGAAAAGCCTAAATTGCCTCGAAGAGGCTGTTGGTAGAAATCTGGACACGAAGCAGGCACCTCTGGTAAGAGCTCAGAATGAGAGGAAGGACACGATACTGGGAACACAGAGGAGGCCCCGTGACACGGAGGCAGAGATTGAAGTGGCGCGTCTACACACCAAGGGACACCGAGGGTTGTTGGAGACCTCTGATGGCGGGAGAAAGGCCTGGGATGGGTTCCCCCTCAGAACTTCCGGGAGGAACCCACCTGCCCACACCTTGACTTAGGACTTCCAGCCTCCAGGCTGGGAGACCATCAACTCCCCTTGTTTTAAGCCACGTGGTTCATGGTACTTGGTAGTGGCAGCCCCAGGACACCAGCACAAGGGCTGTGGGTGTCCCACCCTATCCCCCAGACTTTTGGCTGTGGGGCATCCCCTCTGCAGCTCTGCCCGGGCACCCACCCTGCCTGGGCTCAACAGGCCAGAAGGGCAGGAAGCAGAGCCCTGAGCCTTTAAGGGAGCAGCGCCAGCTACTCCAGAGCTGGTGAGGAAACCCCCCACGCTCCTCCACCTCCGCCCCTGCTCCCAGAGGGGCCCAGCAGGCTTCAGCTTCCACCAGCGGCACCTGCCCTGGCGGCCCCGTCCCTCCCCATCTCCCTTCCCTACTTGCTTTCCTTGTCTCCTCTATTACCTGCCGACTCACTACTTACACCCAAACTCTTATCTCAGGATCAGCTCTTGGAGGAGCCCAAACTAAGACATGTCAGCGCCCCATCAGGTTTTCCGGGAGGGGCCGAGCTGGCTGTGCCCTGCATCCCAGTGCCTGATGGTGGGAGAGGTGGGATGGAGGGAGCGAGGGAACAGGAGGCAGAAAGGAAGGGATGGGAAATGGCCACGATCTGGGGGTGGAAAGTGGTACAGGCCAGGAGGCCTCCCTGGAGGAGGCAACAGAAAGGCCATGTGGAGACTGGAGAAGTAGGGCAGAGGAAAACGGAGGCCTGAGCCTGCCTGTGCTCAGCTGGTCCAGGAGCCACAGCGGCAGACTCAGAGCCATGGAGAAACTGGGTGACCTGGGTGAACCACGCCCATTCCTGCCCATTTTGCCAGTTCTCCATTGCCTCCGACAGGTGCAAGGGCACACGGTTTGGGGCCTGGGTCAAACTCCAGTTCTGGTCAGCCATTGGCCAGCCTTGTGTCCCCCACGAGTCAGGTCACCCCTCTGAGCCTCACTATTCCCTCCATGGGATGCAAAACAGCAGATGCCTCTTGACCGTCGTGAGGCTTGCTGGGATCATCTATGTAAAGGCACACAGTTGGTGCTCAATAAATGTTCTTTCATGTAGTCATTCAACAGGTCTGCCAGGGACCTGCAGGGTCACCACCCGCTGGCCTGAGGTCGGGGGGCGCAGGTGGCCTGCTGTCCCCACCCCAAGAAGATGAAAAGACCCCCTCCAGAGAAATCAGGGGAGACCACAGAAAGCTGCCGTACCTTTTGCAGTTCTTCAAATTTGGGATCCTGCCGGGAAGTGGGCGGCAGGTACTTCTTTTTTTCTCCTGGAAGCAGAGGTGAGCATGACACATGTGTGGGGACACTGCAGGGAGCTAGGCAGCTCTCTCCCTGCAGGTCACCTGTATGCAGGTACCTTGACACGAGGGATATTTGGTCCTGTGCTTCACACATACACACACACACATACACACAAACACACACATGCACACACACACACGCATACACACAGTCGTAGATACACACACATAAGCACGTGCACGCGCACACACACACACACCCTGAGCAGCAAACGTCTAAAGTGACTCGAATTACCCAGACACGCCTCGTCCTCCACACCTCTTTCTTTGCCATGCTGTTCCCGCCACACCCTAAACGCCCTTCCCTCTCATTTCCCTCATGAGCACTAGCTCATCTTCAGGCACAACAATATTTATATTTTGGGGACATACCCAGCCTGAAAAACTATTTCTTGTCTGAAATTCAAATTTAACTCGGCCTCCTGTGTTTTATCTGGCAAATCTACCCACTTAAGAAGATGCAGGGCTCACGCAAGCCCAGGGGCTGGGCACCAAGGGCCCAAGGCGGAGTCCTGCATCTGTCCGGCTCCCTGGTGTGGGCAGGACCCAGAGGCCACCCCAGCTGACTCTCTGAGCCCCAGGATCCTGGTCAGCAGCTTCCTGACATTCTAGACTCACAGAACCCACACTTGTCAAGGCTGAGAGGGAAGTGCAAGATCATCTAGTCTCAATGAACATGGGGGAAACTGAGTCACCTTGTGGGGACTGCCTTGCCCAAATTCACAAAATGCAATGCCTCTGTCTTCATTTGACGCAGGTGGGGACTTTTCCTAGACGTTCTGAAAACCTTCAAGTACTACCCAGCCCCATATCTCCCGACAAGAAGGAGGGCTCTCTAACCCGCTGGGTACCAGCCGGCTCCGGACCAACGCTTGGGGAGTTGGTGGGTGAACGGCTCCGGTGGTACCCCACCCTCACCCCACCCCTTCTCAGAGCAGGCTTCCTGCCACTCTCAATCATCACACATTCCAGCTCTGCCTGCCAGTACTTCAAATAGTTCTAAATCAACTGTAAAACACAAAATAAATATTTTTTCAAATAACTAAGCCCTACCGCTAACAGCAGTTTTGCTCATGACACTTTCCAGCCTCAAACCCTCTATAAACAGAGAGCCCCGGGACAACAAAGGAAGTCAGCCTCGTGACGCTGGGCCACCCCTGCACCCGGCCCCCTCCCACCGCCTGGCCGCCAGGGTCTCGCTCACCACCCCCGGGGGTCTCTCGGCCACAGGGCCTATCTCAAAAGGCTGTCTTCACAGCATCTCGATCAAGTTGCATTCTGCTCTTTCACTTCAATTATCTAACCCTTTCTCTCCATCATCACACTTAGGTTTGAAAGGTGACATAAATTCCAGTGAGTTCGCTTAAAGCCTCTGCTGAGCAGGACCTTTGGGTTGCTCCCTATTTTGCTTCTTTTCTGTAACAGGGTGAGGAAGGCCTGGGGCACCTGCACTGTCCTTTCCGACTGTCTCCTGGGAGGGAGGTTTCAGGGGCAGCGGCCACAAGCTCCCCAAGCTCAGAAAACAGACTTGCGGAATTCCCCCGTCCTACGGCCACCCCCCTTTGCAAAGGGCCCCAGGCGTGTGAAGGAAGCAGATCGACAAGCCCCCATTCCGCGAGGCGTCAGATGTCTGCTGTCCGCCACAGTAAAGGAGTCACAGGCTACCTACTACATTCCTCTCTGGGCCTCAGTTTCCTCGGGTACGCCAAGGAGGCGGGAACATCTACCCTTAGAGCAGTAAATGAGATGCTGCTACTACTAAATAAACAGCAGCAGTTGGAATCTCCTCTTAACATCACCATTAACCTGGAGATGTGCGGTCACGAGGGGAATGGGGATGCCTGCCCAAGATTCTGGAAGCGGGGGCAGGCGGCTGTCAAGGGTGAAGCAGAAGGCATCGGCAGGGGCCGAACAGAACTGGGTGCCGGATGACAACTTGGAAAGCAAGGCAGCGCCCAGACCCGCCTGTTGGGTTCCTGCCGTGCAGACCCTCACCTCCCCCGCCCCGCCCGCCCCCCCCCAGCCCCACTTGGACAGGCACCTTGTGGGAGTTCCTCCTCCGTCGGCGGGCCCGTCACCTTAGGGAGCTGCAGCAGGTTGTATAAGGACTCTGACTCCATTTCTCCCTTGCTGGCCCTGGGGGTGCAGGGGATAGAAGGCTTATCATCCTCGGCCTCTCTGTGGTTTGGGGGGGGTCTCATTGCTCATGCCAGCATGGGAGGGGTCAACATTTACAGAGTGTGTGCAGCCCCCTCCACGGGTTCATTATGGGCAGGGGGCCGGGCTCACCGCCCGCGGGACCAGGCACATTCAGAAGCCGGCCCTGGCCTCCTTCCTGTTCTGCTGGGCTCACTTCCTCTCCTGCTCAGCCACCCTCTTCAGCCCCTGCGTCTTCCCCCAGCGTTTCTGGTCCCAAACAGACATTGGGGCTGGGGTGTCATGCATCAGAATGGTGGCCAGCTCCAGCCCCCAGGGAGGCCCCCAAAGATGGGGGCATTCACAGGGGCTGCAGCCTCCCCATCGCCCTAGCAGCCAGCCCAGGGACCAGGGCACTGCTGGCAGCTCCATCCTGCCCTGAGGCGAGGATCCAACCCTACCCCCTGGATAGGCCTCCAAGCTCCTTTTGGACAGGATTCGGTTCAAAGGACATGGCCACAGAAAAGGAAAGAGCCTTGCCTGGGGGTTAGGTGGCCCAGGTTCCAGGCTGGCTCCTCCTCATTCTCCTTGTGTGACATTGGACAAATCCCCTCCCTTTCTGGTCCCAAAGATCTTTACAGACAGGGCCGGACTCCGAGCTCACCGAAGGCACTGGAGTGGACAGAGCTGGAACGGCCTCAAGCCGTCGGCCGCCCCGGGCAGCGCCTCCCTGCCCCGGGCCTGTTTCTTCATCTGAAACCGGGTGGCCTCTCTTCCCCGCACGCTGGATGAAGCTCAGGGGAGGTGGCAGGGGGAAAGGGAGGCTGCCCGCTTGGCCACGCAATGGGATGGTGCCCGTCTGCCCGTCCGGCCCCAGCAGGGAGGAATGGCCACTTCCGAGCCTGGGGGGCCGGAGGGGCAGAGGGGCTCCGGGCTTCACCTGGCCCGACTCCCTCCCCGTGTGGCCTCAGCTGAGGCTGTGTCCTCTGGGGTCCGTTTCCACAAGCCCCCGGGAGCCCTCCCTCGCTGAGCTCTGACTCCCGAGCTTTGGAGAGAGGCAGAAAGCCCTGAGCCGAGGGCTCCCGTGAGCTAAGATGCCAGGAAGACTCACCTGGCTGCCTCCTTCACACCAGGGAATGAAGCTGTAGCTCGTGATCACTGGCTTCCAAATAAAAGTTAAGTTCCTAGCCGTGGGGGGCTGGAGGGGCCACGCTGCTCACTTCCTCCAGGCCTGTGGCTTCCGCAGGGCCTGCTTGGAGGCGTCTGCACGCAGCTTCCTCCTCACTGGGCCGCTGAGCCTCCTGCCTCCACAGCCCCACCGGAAAGCTCTGTCCCTGGAGCCCCAACCACCCAGCCACACCTCCTGGCCCTCAGATGCCTCGCAGGCAACTCGGATCTGCGATTTCTTCTGTCTCTCCCTCTCCCCTCCCCACCATGCAGCCCAAGCCAGTCCCTCCCGGCCTCACCATCTCCGAGTGGCCAGCGCCAGCCAGCCAGCCGCTGAGGCCAGAGACCCCCACAACCCTGCCCCTAGCGAACTTCGAGCCGTGCCTCAGGCCATCCCTCCACCCCCACGCCCCCAACCAGCCAGCCCCTCTTCCCCTCTTCCTCTGGCCTGGACCACATAGGAGCCTCCTTGCTCGAGCCCCACAGCCAGCCTCTCACACCCCAACCCCTGCCTGGATGCTCACGTCCCAGACCCCTCAAAACCCACCAATGGCATCCCATCGTTCTTAAAAGCTACTCTGCACAGCCCAGCGTATGTCCTGATGGACCTGCTGGTTAGATCTCCATCCCCATCTCCAAACCTCCCAGCCATGTTGACCAACTTTCTGCTTCCTGAACACACTACATGCCTTACTATTTCCTCTGCCTAGAAGCCCCTGCCCCAGCTTTTAAAGGGGCTAAGTTCCTCATCTTTATCGTCAGCTTAAACGCCTCCTCCTTCAGGAAGCCTTCCCTAACTGCATCATCTAAAAGAGGTCGTCTGTAGGATTCCTTACCACAGCTCTGAAGGTCTTCTGTGCCCCAGTGCCTAGAACAAGGCCTGACACCAAGCGGACTCGATGCATAAATGCAGCTGGCTACTGTTGCCTAGAGGATGAAGTTCTTCCAGAGAAGAAATGGGCCTTGACGGATGAATAAGAGTTTGCCCGCTAAAGATGTGTGAGAATGTTCCAGGTGGAGGGAACGGTGCATGCGAAGGTGTTAAGGAGTTTGAGAAGGAGAGGCCCCAGGACGGCAGGAGAGTCGGCGATCAGCTCAGACCCAAGCTGGGGTCCTGCACTTGAATCTTCCTGGGCCAGGATGAACCTGTGAGTATTCACGGCAGCAGCGACTGTGCTGAGGGACCAGGAAGCCAAGCACCCTTTCTCTGCTGACAGATCAGGCAGAAAAGGGGCAGAGCAGGTGGGAAGCAGGAACAAGGGCACACGTGAGCAGGAAAGCGGCGTTGTTCCCAAGAACTTACAAAAATGACAACGTGTTAGTGATTATTACTGCTAATATTTATTGAGTAACTGAAGACGTAGCAGACATCGCTCTAAGGGCTTTAATTTTACTGGGGGCAGCCTCTGGGGCAGGTGCTGCTTTCATCCCCACCTGCAGAGGAAGACACAGAGGGGCAGGATCCCATTTCTGCGCGCCCCCCCACCCCGCCCCGATGGCCCCGTGCGAGCCCGGGGTTTGTGGTGCAGTGGGCCGGGAAGCAGCGGTGCCCACACACCCGCTTGGCTTGGGCAAGTGTGGCGGGCCCGGCGTGGCCCAGGGGTCAGTGTGCTGCCAAGTCTCCACAGAGATGGCATGCCCAAATGGGGGGCTGAAGAGTGCTTAATAAAGCATTGGCTGGGGCCAGGTTAAGGGAACCCAGAAGAGACGGTGCTGCCCCCCGAGAAGGGCTACTCCGAAGCCCAGCGGGGCAGAGGACAGGGAGGACACCAGAGCCCAGAAAGAGATGGCTGGAGCTCTGAGCTGGCCGCCAGCCAGGGGCTGTGGTAGAGGGGGGCACGCCGACCCACGGTGGCCTGGCCGAGGGACAACTAACACCCTGATCTCATTCACTCTCCCCCACCCTCCTTCCTGCTGGGGCCTCCCACTGGCCAAATCCCAGGGGAAGCCAGCGGCAAGAACGCTCGCCCAGGCAGTCGGTGAGGCCAGGGCCGCAGATACCGCGGGGCGGGGTGGGGGGGGTGTCTCAGGGGCCATCAGGAAACATCTGGCCCAACGTTGATGCCTCGGGAGACAGTAGTGGCTCGGCAGCCTCCTGGTCAGGGCAAAGGCCGCCACTGTGGTGTCATCGGACGAGTCCTTGATGGGGGGGTCTGTCCCCAGCCTGGGGCTCCAGCCGTCCGGTGGCTCTGGGGTCACCTCATTTCCGGTATTAGACTCCTTCCTGTTCAAGCAACTACGGCGACGCCAGTTATCTGCCACTGGACCTGGGCTAATAAAGGATGTTACCAGTCGAGGAAGGCAGATCTTAAGTGAGGGAGTGATGATGGATCTGGTGAGGGAAACTGGAGGGAAATTTCCACCGTGGAAAGTGCGGGATAACGAACTGGCCAGAAGTCGCACGGGAACGACGTGGCTCTGGACCAGGCGTCCCTCCGAAGCTGGGTCCTTCCCAGCGGCTGTTTGGGATCCTTAGTATTTTTACAGCACCAAGGCCTCGCTCTGCCGGTTAGCAGTACTTCAAGAGTGAGTTTTAATGCTTCAGACAGGAAAGTTCGAGGCCCCTGAATCCCCCCGTGACTTCTGCAGGGAAGGTTTACAGCACGGCCACCGTCGAGGGTCACCCGGGCCCCTCGTCCTGCAGCGCAAGGGGCACACCATCCCCCCAGAGTGGGCTGTCCAGCCGGCGCCACCGGCCCCCTGTACACCCCGTTCTGCTTTGGACCCGGACAGATAGGCCGACCCGCCCAGCTCGGCTCATCCCTATTGCACATCCGCTGCTGTGACTGCTTTTCCCCTGTGGCTCCCGCCCAGGAACCCCTTGGCCTCAGCCCCCGCAGGGCCCGGCCCCCACACCGGGCTGCATGCTGGCTCCTGGGCCCAAGCACTGGGCTGGCGCGACCAAGGGCCACTAAGCGCATGAAAGCAAAAGCAGACACAGCCCCGCGCTCTCGAGGTCTTTATTGGAATAAGTAACAGCACACCGTTCACAGCGCACAGCACTTTCCTAACCGAGGCTCTGGCTCCCGGGAGGTCAGGTTCACGGCAGGGCCCACGGCAGACCCGAGCAGCCACGGCTTCCCGCTGCCGGCCAGGCGGACAGCATTGGCAACACGCCAGGGGTTTAGCGGCTTTTATTCGATATCCAGACATCCAAAGGCACCACTGCTTAAAACAGCTAAAAAGACAATGAAACATGGGCCCGCAAAAGGGGATGAAAAAAGCATTCAGTTCCTTTAAAACACAGCTCTTTGTCACATCCAATTAGGACATTAGGGCTCTGCGTGCATAAGACCCTGTGGTTGTCACGGGGGAAGCCCAGCTGCAGGCAGCCTCCCCATGGCCAGCAGGGGCCTCCAACAGCCGCTCCAAGGAGGATAAAAGGGGACCATCTCACGGCCCCTGCCTGGGCCCTCGCTCGGGCCCTGCAGACCCTGAGCCAGTGCCACTCAGGTGCAAATGATCTCGCTTTCACTTAGTTCCTATAGAGGGTCCCCCCCCCCCGACCAAAAAACAATGCACTGAAAAGGTGGGTCAATTGAGGAGGAAAGGTTCTAGAACTTTCCGAGATTAAGGGAAGTGGCTTCTGCTGCGCAAGTTACCCCAAGAAGACGTCCCAGCATCGCAGACCTGAAACGCACAGCTATGGTCGCTAAGCCAGGAGGGCTGATCACAGGAGAAGAGGCCGCCCCCAGAGTTCACCCTGCTCTCTGCCTCACGACTGCGCCCCCCACGCAGATGCCCAGGCCTCTCGTTGAACTCTGATTCAGAGCGGACAGTGAAGGGAGGGAAGGAGATGCATTCAGTGCAGGGAACCAACTTGAATAAAGCCAGTGTGGATGACATATCACCTGCTCTGCTGGAACCTTGGCCTTAGAGGGTCGGCACCGTGACACAGTTGGCCCATATCTAGGGACCCCTTTCACCAGAAACACAGAGGGCTTGAAGCGCATGCACTCCCCGCCCCCCAGGACCACTGCCTCCCTTTCTAGGCACGGAGCCCGCCGGAGCTGCCCACCTGCGCTGAAAACCCTGAGGCTGCATTCTCTCCAAATGTCAGCCCCCCATCCTTCGGCCCCCGGGACCCCTGGGGATGGGCACAGCCTGGCCAGGCCCGCCTGTGAAAGCCGGGGGACCAGCCTCTGCTGCTCCGGCGGCCGGCAGGGAACCTACGCAGGTAATGAAGTTGGCACAGAACGTTCCAGCCTTGGTTCTTCTGTCAGTGTGGCCCTTTAATGTCGCCGCGTCCCGCAGGAGACACTGTAATGCTGTTTTAATTATTTCTGTCCCCTGCTGGGAAACCACCTCCATCAGACTCGCAGTGGCAGAGCTGAGACAGGGGACAGGGGAATCAGCGTTTCCTGAGTCGTGAGTGCCGGTGTCCTATTTAATATTAACAACCAGCACGACCGCTCCGATCAACAGCAGGAAGGTGAAAATCGGAGATGAGAAAGGCCTGTCCTGAGAGCTGAGAGCCCAGGAAGGAGGCTGCCGTGTGTGTGGGGGGGTGACACAGGGCAGGCCCCCCCCCCGCCCCGTTTCTCTCTTGAGCCAAAGTGAGCGGGGGAGGGGGCGAACAGCATTCCTTTCAGGGGTGCCCAGCAGGGGATGCCAGCAGGGTTGAAAGCCACACTGGGGAGGAGGGGGGTAAAGACGTCATATTCCCCCAATCAGGCCTGAACTGTGTCCCCCAGAATCCATATGTTGAAGCTCTAAGCCCAAGTACCTCAGAATGTCCCTGTATTTGGAGATGGGGTCTTTACAGAGGTCGGTATGTTACAAAGAGGTCACAAGAGTGGCCCTCATCCATTATGACAGGTGTCCTTGTAAGAGGAAGTTAGGACACAGACGGGTACAGAGGGAGGGCCACGTGAGGCCATGGGGAAGGGAGGCCATCTGCAAGCCGGGAGAGGGGCCTCAGGAGGAGCCAGCTCTGCCTTGATGCTGGATTTCTGGCCTCTGGAGCTGGGGGACCATCCGTTCCTGTTGTCTAAGTCCCCGCCTGTGGCCCCTTATTAACAGCGGCCCCTGCAAACTGAGAGACTCAGCTTTTTATAAAAGTTTAAAAATGCATCTATTCCCAAACAGGGCCTCTGAGATGTATCAAGCAACACTTTAGATCTGGCTCCCGACCTAGCCCACTTGGCCGTCACCAAAAAAAAAAAAAAAATCAGAAATCGCTTCAGCGAATCCTGCCTCCTGCGCGGTGGCAGCTGAGGGTCACCCGGGTCTTAGATGTTTGTGCAAAAGGTAAAGGAGAAACACTGGCTGGTCAAGCAGCAGAATGTGGGGCGGGCCCTCCTGTCCCATCAAAAGCCCCTGGGACTTTAGAGGGAAGTTTTTAAAACTACAAAACGCTTTTTACTAAAAAGGCCTCCCTTCCAAGGAGATTCCCCCGCCACAGTCAGGCTGACTCACGGCTCCTCAGAGCTGTGGGTGCTGCTCTGATCACCCATGGCCGTGGTCGTTAACTGCTCCATGGAAAGGCTTGCAGGGCGCCCCCCCACAGGCTGAGGGGTGGGGGGATCAGGGCCGACACGTGTCTCAGCACTTGTGGGGCCACATGCCAGCACTGGGGTGCAGAATCCTGCCTTTCAAAGGATCCTGCCCACTGCGGGCTACACAGGGGAGCTTAAAAGCAATAACCCGAAGAGGCTGGTTGGCGTGGGGGAGGGGTGGGGTGGGGAACAAGGCTGGCGGGCCTCCCGGCCCTGCAGGGTCTCCGCTGCTCTCTGCTCTCACTCCAGGTGCTTGTACTTGGTGAAAAGGTTGTAAAGAACCCTCAGGGTGGATTTGAGATCCAGGTTCACCACATCTGCGGAAGGAAACGGAGACGCCGTTGGCGGGGCGAGAGCACTTGGGCCCTGGCGCCGGCACGCGGGAGGCACGGGGCACCTGTCACGTCCCCAGCAGAGTGCTTCGGTTTCAAGACCGATAGCCACCCCACCCCGGACGCCCTGGGCAGCGCCATCCCAGGACACTGGCTGCTATGAGAGGCCCCAGGCCACCAGCCCTCTCCACGAGCACCTGGGATGCTCCTGCATCCCTTGTAGGACCCGCATCGGGCAAGTCTGGGGACCAGCGGTGCCTATGGATGTGGGCTGTCCAACAGCCAAGGACGTTTACTGGGGTCCAACACCCACGGGCCAACCTGTGCCAGGACAGAGAGCGGGCCCTCTCGGGCAGGGCGGGGTGGGAGCTGCTGTTCCCTCCTGCCCCCTTAAGGTCAAGCAATGCTATGTGGTGTGGCCCACGGCAGGACCCTCAGGGGACCCGACAGCCCAGGAAGTCCAGGCTGCCTTCTTCGGTGGGAAGGGCACCTGGGTCTTCTTCTCACTTGCCCTGTGACCTCAGACAAGTGACCTCCCTGCTCTGGGTCTTAGGCTGTTTGCCTATAAAACTGGCCCATCGGATCAGATGATGCCCAAGGCCCTTCTCGGGCCACGGAAAGATCGTGATCTTGCTTTCCCCCTGCAGGTACTCAACCCCAGAGCAAGAAATAGCATCTCTTCCAGAGGAAGGCTGGCTGAGCGGTTGCCGTGAACCAACAACTGTCCTTATACCGAGGCCCAGAGTGTCTCCAATCTCAGCTTGTCAGAGCAGGGGGGAAACAGGGAGAGCCGGCACAACCGTCTTTCCTGCCTTCCCTTTGCAAACGAGACGAAGACTCACTGAGGAGAAACAGCCTGCCGGCCAGTTTACCCTCACAGTGAACTCGAGGGTTCACACATGCACCCAGGGCTCCCAGTCTCCCAGGCCTGAGGCTTCAGCCCCAGCCACCTCCCACCCCCCCAGGCCAGCCAACACTGCAGTGGGAGGAGACTAGTAGCTACTGAACCAGAGGCAGCCAGCAGGACCGATGCCCTCTGTGAATGCGCAGGTCTGAGGAAGGGGCTGCAGGGGGCTAAGCCAGGCCTGCTCCTGGTTCCCCAGCCTCCCTGCCCTGGTGGTCCCACCACCGGCTGCCCATGCCTCCCCGCTGCGGCTCGGACCCACACGTGGCATGACCGTGCCTCATCCCTGCAGGGACATCAACCCAACACTCATCAAACTGCGGCAAGCCTTTAATATCCTTGCAAGGCATGAAACAGCATCTCTAGCCTGAGCCCGGCACCTGCAGGGGAGCGCAGACCCCGAGGCTCGTGGGCAGAGGTCATGTCCTCCAAGTCAAGCAGTTACTAAAGACCGGCATTGGTGGTTCTGCCAGCACAGTCCTCCTGGTCCCTGAAGCTAAGGGCACAGGGGGCACGGGAGCTGGGGTTGGTGGGGCTGGGGCGGGGCGTTACCTTCAGGGCGAGCCTTGGGTGTCTTGAGCCCTCCGTCCAGCATCAGCTCAAAGGCAAACGCCACGTTGTGGACCTGCCAAGGAAGCAAGAGTAGAATTGGCACATTCCCAGACCCAAGTGGCGCCACGCAGGGCACGGGGTGGGCAGGGGCGTCGGGAGAAGACGTTCACTAGATGGTCCTTACTCCCCTCACCAGAGATCGGGGGCAGCTCAGAGATGCAGGGCTGAAGGCACAAAGCTTGTCCTAGAGGGCTCTGGGGTCTCCAAGTGTCTGCTCTGTCACAGGCCACACGATGAGAAGTGACCGTGACCCTGTCCCTTTTACAGACGAGGAAGCCAAGGCTCAGAGAGGACAAGCCACTTCCCAGAGGCACCCAGCGCTATGCACCATCCCCAGCACAGAGCGGCCACCCACCATGTGCTGGGAGGGCCTCCCAGAGCTGCGTGTGCATCACTGTGGGCAGGACATCGCTCCCGGGGCAGTGGTGGCCCAGGCACTGGGCAGGCACTGGGGACCCTGCCGGAACAGAAGTCAGCCCAATGGTGGCTGCAGGGGGCAGGCAGCAGGGCCCTGGTCCTGGCCTCGACTTGCTAGATGTCACAGAAGGTGGACACCCCACCCCCAACCCCCACATGGCTTCTCCCTGAAATGAAAGGTACCACTCAGCCCACGAGGATGCTGGAAGCTTGTATTCCACTAACAACTTCTGAAGAGGTTTAAAATAACACCTCCTCTGCTGCATTCATCCACCTGAATCACAGAGACGCCGGGTGATCAACCAAATCACAGCCAACCATCTTGGAGCAAAGGCTGTTAGGGGGTAGGACGGGGGGGCACCAAAAATAAAATAAATCATAGAGTCAGAGCTAGAGAGGACCCCGGGGCTCTTGGTAATCACATATCCTTTCAACAGTAATATCTTCATGATTTCAGGGTAAATGAGCCAGAAACATGATCATTTTACTTACAGTTTAATAATTAACCAGGAAAACGATGTTTGACAAAATAACCCGCTGTTGGTCAAAATCCCAGCAACTCAGGGACCGCGCAGTGGCCTCCAGGACCCTCGGCAGCACCAGCACTGGGCAGGTGGTGCTCGGAGGGGCCCTGTGTGGGGACGGACCCTGCAGGCCCCTCACACCAGGGCTGGGCGGGGCTGCACATGACCAGATGCAGGGGGCCCGGAGGACCCTGGGCCATTCCCAAGGCCCTCTGGAAAAGGCCAAGCAGGGTGTCAGACGTCCAGGTGTACAGAGCCAGCCCAGCCCAGAGGAAGGGCCATGGGATGCGCCAAGGCCACTTTTCGGAGGAGGCCCCAGGGCTGAGACGAGTTAGGACAGGGAGAGACGGCTCCTCAAAAGTGCTCGGCGCTGAGCAGGTCGGCCTCCTGAAACCCCACGCCTGCCCCACACCAAGAACAGCTCTCGCCCAGACCCACCTCTCGGTAGTCAAGACTTCCTTCTGCTTCCTTCTCAGTCTGAGGAAACCACCCGACAGGAAGTCACCGCCACCCTGCTCTCGTCCCAGCCATGTCCTCACCTCCACCGACCCCTCATGCCTGCAGAGAAGCCACCCCTGAGCCCAGGCCCCCAGGACAGGGCAGACAGAGCAGCAAACAGCTCCCCAGACCCGAGGGGACCAGGCCACACGCCGTGCCCCAAAGCCCCATGCCACCAACTGGGAGCCAGCCACACAGCCAGGACACCCTGAAATCCTTTCCCTCTGCAAGTCAAGGGATTTTTGAAAACCTGGCCAAGTGACAGAAGAATAGAAGGTTCTAGAATAAGAGTGGGCTCCTCCACCTGTGCCCTGCTGAATGTGGAAGATTGGGTTGTCTCTCGGTCCTTCTGAGATCCCGTTTCCTCGTCCCAAGGGAGGGAATCAGATGAGGGGATAGAAGGGAAAGCACTTTGAGAATGTGAAGCCCTTTCTTGTATTTGCTGGTAAGAACCTGAGTCTCCAGGATGCACTCCACTCCCCAGAGAGAGGGATGCTGTGGAATCTTCCAGAAAGATGATCGATGGGCACAAGGTACTCAGCGAAGTGGCTCCCATGGAGTAAGATTATAAAACAAAAAGCCACAGGTCGTATCCACGTCTCAGAAAGCTCAAAGGGTGCCGTGTGTCTGTGTGCAGGAACCTAGGGGGTCTGGTCTCATTTTTTAAAAATCTAGTGCAATTGTTTTAAAAAACATAGGTCATCGTTCCGCTGGGGGACAGCAGCCCCTGCTACGTGTCCGATTTCGCTCACCGGCCCTTGGTGCCCTCCCTCGGGAAACGCAGAGCTGCTGTAGATTCCCAGCATCGGGGCAAACGCACCCCACACAGCGTGGTCCCCCAGGGGATACCCAGTGCGAGGTCCCCTGCAGCCACCACGGCCCGAGAGCTCGGCTGCGGGGCCCAGCCTGGAGCGAGCTCAGGTCTGTGCAGCAGGGAGACGCCACTGCCCGTGAACTGGTCATGAGCTAATAAATATGACGAGCTCACAAAGAACTTGCCAGTAGCTGCCATGATGACCATCACTCCCCATGGGGGGCAGGGAGAGAATCCAGGAAGCTGGATAAGAATGCACTGGAATTCCAGCGTCCTCCCTGAGCAGAGCCACCCCTTCATGAGCGTGAACGGGCTCCCAGCATGCTGGACGCTGCCCCTAAAACAGCCTTTCCCTCAGGGCTCTCGGGCAGAGGCAAAGCAAAGGCGGACGGTGCTTCGGGCCTCTCACACCTCCCAGGCCAGGGCGGCAACCCACAAAAATTTTCACCCCTGT
This sequence comes from Neomonachus schauinslandi, assembly GCF_002201575.2. NCBI lineage: Eukaryota > Metazoa > Chordata > Mammalia > Carnivora > Phocidae > Neomonachus > Neomonachus schauinslandi. Next base: position 5,462,205 of record NC_058407.1, read on the forward strand.
TGCAAAAGGAATTAAGGCCGGGCCCGGAGAGAAGGCTCCCCTACCCTGCCATGTGCACAGTCTCATCTTGGGAAAAAAAAAAAAACCCAGTTCCGGCCCCTTGGCTCGATTCACCATTCCTGCCGGCATCGTTATTAATTTGAACAAAGGAAATCTCTCTCCCCCAACAATGCTTCTGCAACCAGCCCCACCGGGCCTGGAAACGCATGAGCCTCTTCCCCACATCATCTGTGTTCTCATTTCCAGAACAACAGCACAAGCACCCTTGTTTCCTGATGGAGTCCTGCTCGCTCCCCTCTGGCCCGTGCTCTCTCCATTCGCCCTGGCTCACCCGTGCCAGGCCCTCTCTAATCTGTTCTGATTCCATCTCAGCAGGCGAGGCAGGAACAACATTTGGCCGCCAGTGAACAGCCTGGAAGGTGCTAGAAGTATGCAGATTGATAAACACTGGCCCCGTTACCGGATGTTTCCCTGGCTGCCACCACCTGCTAGCATTGTCTGCCTCTCTGACTCATGGGTCTAGCACTTTGGGAAAATCCAATAACAGATGCCCGTGAGTCCGAAGCAATACGGACAGTGCAAAAGCCAAGTTTCTAAAGGCAATGCGCTAACTACTGTCTGGACAGGCTGCATTCCGGGGAGCCCTGAGCAGCAGGCCAAACACCCAGGCACAGACAGGGACACGGGGGGGCTCAGCAACTCGAATCCAAAGGTTAGGCCCTTTGACCCCAACAATCCTCTGTGGGGAATCTCCCCTAGAAAACAATCCACAGAGATAGAGATAGATAGACAGACAGAGAGATCGATCGATAGATAGATGGACTCGAGAAGATGCCCTATTATTTTAATGGGGAAAAAAAAAAAACAGAAACAAGTTAATTGTCCAAGAGTGGGGGGAACAGGGAGACAGTGGTGTCAGAGCCACGGGACTCTGAGCCACCACTGAGGACAGCACTTGGGGAGGTCGGAAGCAGCTGGGAAAACCAGAGGTGCATATGCATGGCATCAACAGTGGAAAGATCTGCAAGTTTACAACATCCGACCACCATGATTAAAAACGATACCATCCCATGGGAAAGACCCCGAAGAGAACACGGCACACGGTGCTCGGGTGTGTCTGGCACTGCTGATGGGTTTACTTCTATGACTGAGGGTTGGGTTATGTCTCACTGCAGTACCATTTTGGGGACAGCTTTATTTTTTTTGAAGATTCCAGCTAGACTCCAAAAAGAGCCATGGGGGGCAGGTCTAGGCTATGCACTTTAGCGAGCACATCCGGGGCTGCTCTGAGGATGGAGACCACACACGTACCTTCTGGTCGAAGCTGTCTGGGGTCAGGTAGAAGTTGTGCAGGGGCACGAAGTAGTCCTCCAGAAGGCCCATGAGCAGAACCAGGTAGACGCCATCTGCAAACTACAGAGAAACACGTGGTGATGTTTCCGGGCTATACAGGGAGGTGGTGAATGTTCTGCATTCATTCCAAAGAAGGAAAATGTTTTAAAGTATGAAATCCATGCCTCGCTCAGGCATGAACCTGTAATTAGGTGAAGGACCCGGGTGCAGAGCATCTCGCTCAGGACTGGATGTGGCCACGCATGTGTTTGGGGTTGAAGTGCATCCACATGAATAGGGCCACGGCTCTGGAAGCAGGCAGCCTGGCCACAAGGCCCGTCCCCCCACTATTGACCTCGAGGTAACACTGGCTCCCATCTCTCAGGGTTGGCATGAGGACCCAGCATACAGTGAGCACCCCATCGGTGTCGGCTTCTGGAATGATCCATCCATGCATGACCTGCAGGGTGCCCTATGCTTTGGTTTGGGTTCTGCTGCCCTGTTCCACCTGCTCACCTTGTCAGCTGTCTGAGCACCTTCTTCTAGCTATGCTCACAGTGCCAGACACCTTCCCCTGCTTGAGCCCTGGTGACCATGAGCCTTTGTCCATCTAGATGAGCCTCTAGTGTCCATCCCAGCTGGGCCCTGAACACCGGGCTGCGCTGGGTCAGGAAAAGGCCTGCAGGCTACAGCCCTCAATCCGGACGCCTCTCCCTGCCACCAGCCCAGCAGCACCATCCATCCACAGGAGGGGGACCAGGAATCTAGAACAAAAGGCCCCACTCTTTGGCAGACAGCCCTCCCCCACCCCCAATTAGCCAGGGAACAATTACTCCTTTTAAAGATAAAGCAATGGAGACTGATGAAGGCCCCACAGAGCACAGAGATGGCATCTCTGAGGGGCCGAGACTTGCTGGGGTCCACTGCACGGCAAGTACTTATGAGGACCCCAGCCTCCAGATGTCTGAAACTGAGCTGTCCAACATGACCACCACTGGCCACACGCAGCTATTGAAATTAGACATTTTTTTGTTTGAATGTTGCTGGTTTATTTTTCCTGTGGTAAAATATATATAATAACATGAAGTCTACCATTTTACCCATTTTAAAATATCCAGGTCATTGGCATGAGGTCCATTCATACTGTGTGCAACCATCCATCCATCCATCCATCCATTCTAGCAGTCACATCATTTTGCAAAACCGAAACTGTGCCCATTAAACACCAACTCCCCCTCCCCCTCCCCCAGCCCTTGGCACCCACCACTCTGCTCTCTGTCTCTGTGAATTTGCCGCAAGATTTATCCTTTTGTGTCTGGCGTATGCTGACTTTTTTTTTTAGTCGTGATAAAACATACATAAAATGTACCATATTAATCATTTTTAAGCATAGAGTTCAGTCTTAAGTACATTCACGCTATTACATAACCAAGTTCCAGAACTCTTAAACTGAAAAAATGTCTAAATTAACGAAAATACAAAATTCCGTTCCTGTCGCACCAGCCACATTTCAGGTGCTCAGCGGCCACCTGCGGCAGGCGGCTCCTGCAGCAGTCGTGTGCTGACAGGACCCCTCCATCACTAAAAGGAAGCTCTCTTGGCCGGCATGGACCCCTGGTCTAGAAGAATGCCACGCAGGACAGCAGGACAGCCGTGAGGGGCTGGGCACCCAGGAGCCCTTCAGCTCCGGAGAGTGATGAGCCGAAGGAGGACTTTACTGAAAATAGCAGCTCCCTCCACCATCCTAGGCAGGCCACCAAGGCCTCCGATTTAAAGATGAAAAGTCACAAGTGTCCAGTATCACCACATTGAAAGGGGAAGGGGAGCGAAGACACAAAGCGCAAGGCAGAGGGACACTGTCCTTCCCGGGCCTGCCGAGGACGGCTCTCTGGACTCCCCCCGCTGACACCGAGCCAGCAACAGGCCCAAAGAAACCGGCTCTCTCCACAGCATGGGCCCATTTCCAGGCCGTCCGCGAATGAAGATCCCGCCCCCAGCACCTGCCCAAGAGGTGTAGGGAGCCTCTGCTCCCTTCCACAGCATCCCCGAACCCAGCCCCGGTCCCCTCGTGCATGGGGCGGTGGGAGAGATGGTGACTGCAGAGGAAGGCACGGAGGGAGAGGGGCGCCCGGGAGAGTGAGAGCCAGGAGAGCACAGCGGCTTATCAGCAAACCGACCCTCCAGCTCACACTCCCGAGAGCACACATCAGTCCTGGGTGGGGGTGTGCTCTACCTCAGACCCCCACGGATGCCCCACGGCTCCCACGGCACTGTCTTCACCAACACCCAGCTTGTAAAGGCATGACCTCCACTAAGCCTCCCTGTACCTGCTGCCCCCTCAACAGAAGGAGAGAAGCTCAGAGAAGCTGAGTAGCTGGCTCGGTATCACACAGCTAGGAAGTTGCCCAGAATATAGAAGTGGTTTTTAAAAGGAGGAAAAAAGACATGAATGTGCGTGCGCGCACACACACACACACACACACACACCCCTGCACACACACACACACACACACACAGCCCTGAGCAGGGCTTTGAGCCCAGGTCTCCCTCATGATGAACACTGTTTATAACACTACCTCTTTTCTGCTGGACCACTGGTTAAAAACGCTTATAAGATACTACTTTAAGTGTGGTGATAGAGAAAAAAGGAGACACTGGGTACATCCAGATCAATGCAAATTGAGGTGCAGAGTCTCAGTCCGGGGTGTCCGGCGACTCCTGCTGGCACGTGGGCCAACCTGGAAGTAAGAGTCGGGAATGGCTCGCAGGGCCCAGGACGTTCAGGCAGGCCCTTCCTGGGCCCTCAAAGCATCACTGCCTTCCAGGAATGTGTCCTGACGAAGCAGACGGAGGCACCAGCTGAGTGCAGAGAGCCCCCGCACCACCCGTCACGAGAGTGGGAAGCGCCTCATCACGAGGAGCAGGCTTCACGCAGTGCACTCGGATGGAATAGAAGGCAGTCCTCAGGGGTGACCAGTATGGACAGACAGACAGACCGGGCAACGGAGAAAGGATGAGATGGAATCACGCACACAGCCTCCAACAAGAAGATGCTGACGATAAAACTACATAACAAAGAACACATTACGAAAAGAGCCGCACGGTATGACCCACTGTCATTAACAAAATATACTTGTGCATGTAAAAAAACATCTAGAAGAGCCCATATCCCACCGTTAACTGCAGTCAGGTAGGTCTGGAGAGGATGAAGGGGGGAGACGGTGGGGAGGGAGAAAGGAGGACTGTTACTTTTAGGTTAGGACACTTCGGGACTGTTAATATACCGAATGGTAAGTATCAGAGGCTAAGTGTGCAATGTTCATAAACTGCGACAAATGATGCACAGGTAAATATACTCATTAAAAACAGTCCATTTGGCTTTCCAGGACAGACCCATGCAGTCCGTGATTAGCCAGCCAGGTGGAGGAAAGGTCCGGAACAAAACCTTCAGCACAGTTATCTCTGGGCGTTGGCATTAGGAATGATTTTTGTTTTGCTTATCTGCATTTTCAGACATTCTACAACGAACTGAATTACTTTTTTAATTAGAAAAGCAAATGAGAAAAGGCAAAGAAAGAGACAGGAACGGAGGCAATCACCCAGGGGTTTAAGAAGGATCAGCTGGGGGTTAGAGGAATCTGCACCAAGAACTATTAACGACTCCGAATTCGAGCACCCACCTAATCCTGGGAAAATTATATTTTGTGCTTTGATGCCTGCTGAGTGCTTGAAACATATTTTTACTATGCGGCGTGAGCTTTGAGTGGAGTGGGGGAGTATACTTTATATACTTCCCGCAGAAGAAATATTTTGTGCACACTCACTGGACAGGTATTCGGCGAGCACTTGAGCAGTAAGCATGGCGATGGAGAACAGAAGCGGGGTGAGGGGGAGGGCGCGGAACGTTCTAGACTTAAAGAATTGCACCTGCCAAGGCCCTTCGGTGGGGGAGGCGTGACGCCTCAGAGGGTGTTAGGGTTGAGCTGTGTCCCCCTAAAAAGATGTGTTGGAGTCCTAACCCGCAGAACCTGTGAACGTGACCTTATTTGGAAGAAGTCATTACTGAAAGTAACGGAGTTAAGATGAGGTCACCAGGATGGGCCCTAATCCAACACAACCAGTGTCCTTACTAAAATGGAAAATCTGGACACAGACGCACACACGGGGGGAGTGTCCCGTGACCATGAAGGCAGGGATCCTGGCAGGGCGTCTACAACCCAACGGAAGCCAAGAATCACCAGCAAAACCCTGCAGCGGGGGGAGAGGCCTGGCACAGAGACCCCCTCATAGCCTCAGAAGGAAACAGCCCTGCCCACATGGGTCTGAGACTCCAGCCTCCAGGATGGTGAGGATGGAAATGTCTGTGGTTTAAACCACTCTGTCTGTGGGACTTGGTTCCAGCAGCCATGGGAAATTAAGACAGAGGGCCTGAGAGAAGGCCAGAGAAGCTGGGCTTTGCTGTCCCAACTGCCGGGTGGCCATTCCTTGTCAGGCGAACAAGATGGCGCCTGCCGCCAGGGATCAAGAGCTGACTGAAAACACGAACCCCGGAGCACTGCTCACCTGGGTCTCCAGTTCTGTCACCTCCAAGTTCAGCTTGTTCAGGTGCTTGTTCACAAACGTGATGAGAGACTGTGAAGGCAAAGACACAGGAGCTGTGAGTGAGAGAGTCCGCTCGTCCGTTCCCATCCGACGGGATGGACCAGACATTGGGCATCACCGGCTTTGTCAGACGGTCCCGTCATCTCCTCCATTTGCTAAAATAAAAGGCTCGGGTTCTCACAGCGACCCTTGGTTTTAATGGAATAATGCTTCTATCCGTCCCCGTTGGAGAAGAACGTGCATCTCTGTCCGCCAACCTGGGCACACACGTGCTTATCCACACACACGTACATGTTTAACAATCCTGTAGAAGAACAATCAGCTCCCTCAAAAAGGATAAAACCGTCAGGGGGAGACAACTGGGTTTTTAGATGCATCTTAGATGCAACCTGGAATGAGAGAAGGCTGACCTGAGGGGCCACACTCATCCACTTCAGTGACCTGTGTAAGCTTGATCTCAGGGAAGCAGGGCCACCAGCCTCTCCTCTCTAGCAAAAGTTTAAAACTTGTCACCTGTAACTCTT
>NC_058407.1:5469062-5550912 GCF_002201575.2 Neomonachus schauinslandi
AAGAGTTACAGGTGACAAGTTTTAAACTTTTGCTAGAGAGGAGAGGCCGGTGGCCCTGCTTACCTGAGATCAAGCTTACACATATATGTACCTGGTGGGGATGACAGAGAAATCAAGGGCCAGGCCCAGCGTGTGAGACGTGCCACGGAGGGGAGCTCTGCTGAGCACAAGGAGAGGCGTGTGTCCCCCCGCAGGCTGCTGAGGGAGGGAGCATCTGAGTGGGCCTGCGGGGCAGGCCAAACGGGAGATGGGAGTGGAGGGGCGGGTAGAGCGGGCACCCAGGCCCCGAGCACATGTGCAAACACTTTGGGATCTTCAGGCTGCATCTGGATGTGGACGGGATGGAAGAGAGTAGGACGGGTGACCCTGGAGAAGTGGACAGGGTCCCCCTGCTTTTATTCTGGGGTACAAGGAGCCACCAACACAGCAACTCTCAATGTGGGGGTGTGGAAGGGCCAGGCTGGAAGTAGGAAGCTGTCAGGCAGATGAAAGGATTTTGTCTTGTTCGTCCCTAGTGCCTAAAATACGTCTTTTCAAAGAATAAATTAACATCGTATCTCTGAAAGACAGACCTCATGCCATGCCATGGCTACCCAACGCTACCCGATGTACTGTGCGCTGGGCCTTTGCACGGACATGATGATATTTTACTCTCACAGCACCCCGGAGAGGTGGGTCCTGCCTCAGTCCTGACAGATGGGGAAACTGAGGTAGGAGTTATAATCTGCTTCAGGTCATACAGTTGATAGGTGGGGGGGGCAGATTTGAATCTTCTTGCGCATTCACGGATGGGTTCTGTCAGGAGACAGATGTGGCAGGGGTAGGGGTTGGGGGCACTGCTTGCAGGCCCCAAGGTGCGTCACTCATGACCCAAGGATGCCAAGTAGGCTCCACCCCAGAAGGACCACTGGGATCGTTCTGCTACCCTTTTGCAAAGTGCTTCCAAGAACTAATAAGCTCATTGTCCCAGGCTGGACCAGCATTTTCCAAAGGTGGGTTCCATGGGAATTTAATACATTCAATCACAAGATAAACAAACAGATCAAACCACTGACAAACAAGTTTAGAAAATCCTTCCTACCGAGTCCCCTCTTGGAGAATTCCAAACGCATGCCAGCATATTAAAGGTCCTGAGAAGTCCTGCATTAGGAAACCTGTTCTGGGCAATTGTGCTAGACAAAGAGCTCTCTCTCCTAGGGCATGGGCAGAAATGACTGCTCCTTGAATTTTTTACAGGGAGGTGGAAAGTCCATCCATCCTGCACTGGCTCCCCAAGTGAGATGTCTGCAGGTGCTCAGATAACTCCACAGGCAGAGAGCTGAGTCTCAATTCCTTCTGGGTGAGAACAAGCCCTCCTGGCAGATGCCCCTGGAAGCTCATCATTCCCCAGCCCCTGACTCCACAGCCTCAGTTCGCATGTTTTTTGTTTGTTTCCATCCGTAGCCTACATGTAGGCTGCCTGGGCTGATGAAGGGCCTGTCCTTGCGCTCCTTTGTGGAGGGAAATGGGCCAAACGCACGCACGGGGCAGTTCAGCCAGCAAAGGCCTGCCTGTGTACCGGGCAGGTTGTGAATACAGCCTCGTGGTAATGAGGCCTGCAAGAGTCAGCAGGCTGACACACTTAAAAACACTTCCACATTGAGAAAAAGCCTTGAGTTGGAATAAAGGGCCACGGTGGTGCCTGGCTGGCTAATTCACTCAACAGAAGCGGGCGGGTGGCAGGAAGATACCCAGGGAGCAGAGATGTTGAGTTAAAAGGTGCTAATTTTATGTACTGTAGTTACGTTTTTGACTATAATTACACTTCAATCCATGTGGCAAACATTTCAGAGATTTCAAACACGTTCCCACCTTCTTCCCGGCATGGAGTGCATGCTGTAGACAGAAGCCTGGAGACAGAGGGAAGCAGCCCAGCCTGGAGCTTACCTTCTTCACCACGCTGAGCTTGTCCGGGGCGTGGTCGAAGAGGGTGTCGAAGGCGTCCCGCTCTGCATGGGCAAGTGGAGAGGCACAGGCAGGGTTTATGGAAATGTCCCCGCCGTTCCGGGGACCACGCAGCTCCTGACCTCCCGGGATATCCCGCCCCTATGCTCCCCGCCCACCTAGAATCCTCTTCATTCCCGCCAGAACCCAAGGGCAGGTGCGGTTGAAGAGCAAAATCAAGGAAAAGATGCTTCTAAGTCCCCCCCCAACCCCATTTCTATCTTGTAATGTGAAATTCACAGGTGGCACTCGGACATCCGCCCGTGACATCCTCGACCTGAGGCATCCCTTGCCCGCCTCTCTCCTTCCCCACACTCCTTGCGTACCAGTAAATCTCGCTAGTGCCTCCGAGCACGTCTCCTGATCAGCACGGCTGCTAGCTCCATACCGGCCCCACGGCCCTCAGTGGCTGCAGTCTCCTGCTTTGCTGGCCTCCCTCCTCCACTCCCGGCCCTCTGATCCCTTCTCCTAGCAGGAACACTGTAGACTGGATCAGTTCTTGCCCCTCCCTACCCCTGCCCCGACCCAAACTCTCCAACCGCTTCTCATCACTCCTAGAATAAAATTCATTCCCTCTCCCGTGGCCTATGGGATCCAGTGGGTGCAGTCACCCCCCAACACACTCACCCTCCCTGACTTCACTCCACCAACCAGCTCCCCGGCTTCTCCTCCATCACACACCCACCACAGGGCCTTTGCACCTGCTGTTCACCTGCCACACTTCCTCCAGCTTACTCTCAGATGTCACCTCCTCTGAAGGGCCTTCCATGACCATCCACATCTAGAAGAGTGCCCCACGCCCACTACCTGTCCTCTGACCCTAATATACTTCTCAAAGCACTTAATCACTACTTGAGAGTACATCTCATTATCATGTATCTGCTGGACAGTAGCTGCTGGTCTCTCAGCTCCATGCTGGCTGAAACCACTGTCTCGCTTGTTCCCACCACTGCCTCAGAACAAATGAACAAACCAGGAAACCCTGCTCCAGAACCTCTCTCCAGCAATCCTTCTGGGGGTGTCCCCCTCTTTGGGAGCACCTGCAGGGCCTCAGGCGGCCTGTTCTGTCATGTCCCACCCAGCCTCCTTCTTCCCGGTGAGCCCCAACCCACTCTGCTACTCAAGGGCCCAGCCGTGCGCTCCAAATCAACACAGAATCAATCCCTTCCCTTTCCAACGTGAGGCCACTGGAGGCCAGGTCAACATGGCTCTCAGTGGATAAGAAGGAGCCGGGTGGGCCGGGAGCCGGGTGCCTGGTTCTAGCCTGTTGTTGCTATGGTGGGGCCTCATGGAGGCAGGACAGAAGCTTGCTGCAGCCCAGAGCCCAGGCAGGAAGACTGAGGCCTCAGAGTGGATGCAGAGCTGTGGCGAGTCACTGGCGGGGTAGAGAGGGAAAGGGAGGAGGGCATCTGGAAGGCCTTGGGGTCCCGACTTCTGTCTTCCAGGAGCTAGCTGTCCCCCCAAGGTGTCCGGGGCAACATATGCTCCGAGGACCTCAGCCAGCAGACAGACCCACTATTACTTGAGGGCAGACCCCAGCATGGAGTTCTGGAGGCTGGGGAGCCCAGCCAGATTGGGTGGGGTAGGGGTAGGAAGCCTCCACTGCCTCTCTGGAGATGGCCGGGAGCCCAGAACCAGAGCTGACCCAGGGCCTGCTTCAGGACTGCCCGGCCCGGCCCATGGAGAGGGAGAAGGAGGGAGAAATCAGAGAGAAGACAGGCTGACACCCAAGTAAGCCAGAGAACCAGGTCTCCTGGAGGAAGCATCCCAGCCCTTCCCCCCAGCCTGGCCCCAAAAGGAAGGCACTCGGGTGTCCCAGGTCTAGGGCGTGGGGAGGCAACTCACAGCCCCAGCCCAGCCCAGGTAGCATCCTCCTTGGCCTTGGGGGTGGGGAGAGGGAAGGTGAGGCAAAGAGGAAGGGAGAGGTGGAAGGGCTGTGTGTGTGCGAGCATGTGTGGTGTGTATATGCACACCCACGTGGGGTGCATGTGTGTGCATGCGTGTGCACACGGTACATACAGGGTGTACGCGTGCGTGCGTGGGGGTATGCATGCATGTGGCACACACACGCACCCATGCACGCGGGTGGACGTGGGTATGTGTGTGTACGGCATGCACACACACGCGTGGGGGGCGCGTGTGTTCGGGGGGAGGACCGCCCAGCGTCCTTCCCCTAAAAGCCAACAGCAACCAAAAGGCCCGACCCCACGGAGTGCCCCTCCTCCAGCTTTTCTACCAAGGCAGCTGTAAATTATTTTTATAATCGTTTAAGTCAGATTCCACTCAATACGACAGCCTGCTAAGAGGGGGGAAAAAAAAGCTCAATCTTTACAAAGCAAAATACAAACTTTAAATGCAGCTTGAGAAAAACCCTGGGAGCAGAAGCGAGCTTGACGTCAGCCGGGTATATTTAGCTGGCCACCGCTGGGCTCACAGAGCGAAGGCGTGCAGGGGAGCCACGGGAGGGCGTGGAGGCCCGCCGCCCCTGTGCAGCCCTTACCTGCAGCCGGGGCTCGGGAGCAGCATTGCCCAGCCAGCTTCTGCCGCACCCCTGCGGTAAGCCTGGCCTCGGGAATGAAAATAGGTCCCAGTCGCCCGCCTTCAAAAGTGCCGGGACTTCAGGCCACTTGCTTCCTTCCCTAACCCTGTTTCTTCCTCCGTAAAGTGGGAGTAAATAGTCCCCGGCTCACGGTTGGTGTTAGAATGAAACACACGGCTCATCGAGGGACAAGCCCACCGCCTGGCAAGCGTAGCGCTGGGGCTCGGGCTCAGTTCATTCGATGCCCTCTCTGACCCCAGCCCTCCCTAATGTCTCTCTGGAGGCTCTGGGGATAGTCACAGGGACAAACAGGGAGGGACACAGGCTGGGTGGAGGCAGATGGGTAAACTGAGGTAGCACAAAGAGGACAGGTAGCCAAAACAAGCCAGAAAGGACACAGAAAGGGGCCGAGTCAGCTGGGACGGGCCAGTGTCTGCCCAAGCGCAACCCTCACAGGTGGGAACTTCAGTCCAAACAAAGTTTTGTTCCACGTTTTTAAAATATAAATTGGAATTTCTGGCTTGTCTGCAGGAACTGGAAGTGTGGCAACACTGAGCCCGCATCCCTGCCTGCCCGGCGTCAACGCGCCGCCCATGAAGTGGGGGTGCGGGCTCCCCCAGTCTGCCCCACCGCCACCCCACACAGAGGCCAAGGGGCAGAAGACCACTAGGGTTCTAGCCACTTCCCTCATTCATGTTGGCAGCCTGGTCCCTGGAGGCACCCACAAGTCCGGGGCCCATGGACAAAGGGCTAGGGGACGGAGGGAGGCGTCACACGAGGCGGAGCCGGGGTTTGCTGGGACAAGAAGGGGAGGAAGGGCGTTCCAGACAGAGGGAACAGAAAGCGCAAAGAGAAGCACAGGAAAGCCAGGGAGGGTTGCAGGCCGTGTGGCCTGTGAGGGAGGCTCAGAGAGGCTGGGTCCCGCAGGGCGAGGAGGCCCCGAGAGTGGGGGCGCAGGTGGCCCAGTCAGGCTGCGGTGGGGGCACAAACTCTGCTGGCAGAAAGGAGGAGACCCGAGGAGGACATGGGAGTGGAGGAGGAGAGCTTCCCCCCACTTCTCCCCTGTCCCGAAGCCCAGGGCAGGGGAGGGGCCTCCCGCGGAGGAGATGCAGATGCAGCCAGCAAGCCCGTTGCCATGGAGACTAGGCAGCAGTGCCCAGCTCCTCTGGGGAGATGGGCCTCCCGGCCCACCTCAGCCAGGACAGGGATGACTCAGGGAAGGGGGGCTTCTGGAGGGGGGAGGGCAAGCCCTCCCTCCCGAGCTCAGAGTGCTCAGGTGAGAAATGAGCACAGAACAGGACCCCCTGAGAAACCCAGTAGGCAGACATGAGCCAAGGAGGGTCCACCTGGTATTGTGGAAGCACCTGGAATGTTTGCGGCCCAGGGCTGGCGGCTGCGGGGGATGCACGCTGAGGAAGACACAGCTCCAGCCCACAGGATGCTTACAGTCAAGAAGCCATGGTAAAGGGACAGAAGGAGGGGCCGAGGGTCCCCAGACTGTCCCAGCGCCCCGAGTCTGCCAGGCAGCTCCCTATGAGCACCGGTGATTGGAGTAAAGAGACAGGCTGGGCGGGGGCAGGGCACTCAGGGAAGGCCTCCTGAGAAGGAGCTGAAGAGTGAGCCATGGGGGAATCCAGAGGGAGAGCATTCCGAGCAGAGGGCAAGGGCAAGAGCTGGAGGGGGTATCCTGGGGTGCTCTTGGATGAACAGGGGAGCGAGGAGGCGGGGGGCAAGCAAAGGGGTGGTCTGAAGGGCTCGGAGGCCACCTCCAGGGCTGTGGCTTGAGCTTAAGCCAAGGTGGACAGTAAGGAGGAGTGAAGGGCTAAAGGGGTGCCTTAGGAGAAGCCTGACCCCCAACTCAAGGGGCAAGCCGGGGACCAGGATCCGGGGGGGGCAGAAAGGAGGTCCAACCTCGGTGGGCAGGGGGCTGTAGGGGCCCCGGAGGGTCCCACGGGAGAAGGGCTGGCAGAGGCCCAGCTACGGCGGAGGCTGCTGGTCTGGGTACCGAGGGGACCTCGGCGCTTGCGCCAGCATTAGCCGAAGCCAGGGGCGGAACTCACCACCTGTCGCCCGCTAATAGACTGCTCGCGTTTCCTAAGCAGGGCGAGTCTATAACATAATAACATTCACCGGCGTCTCGTGGTTCCATGGCCCCGAAGGCTCATGCATCTCCCGCGTTCACACAGTGGCTGAATCCATTTTTCATACTGTGACACCAGGCTCTTTCCCAGCGAGTCGCCACCCTGTACCCCAGACCCTAATGCGCCGTTCGCAGGGCCGAGGGGGCTTCTCGGCCCAGCCCCTGCCCCCTTGAAGTGGCACACAGCCCCCCGCAGAACGGACGCTCCTGGGTCCCCCAAACCTCGAACTAGGCCTGTGCCAAACAGGGACAGGACATCGCCCAGCAAATCAAAGGCACTTAATGATGCTCTGACGGCCCCCCTCGGACACAGGGCCTGATGCCTTGTCCTCTCCGGGAGACCACGCCGGCCCCACTCCCCACTGCCTTTTCTCTCCCTTTCTTTAAAAATAACAAAGACATGTAAAAAGGACCGCACTGCTACTTAAAAATTGTGAAGATGGTGAATTTGCCCAGCGCGGCCTTCGGCCTACTGCAGAAGTTTGAGGACATCACCGGGAGCCACGTCCCCTCTTCACAACCAAGCAACAGTGGCGTGCCATGGTTCCCTGTGATACCCGTGAGGGAACGGGGGCCTGTGGCCAGGCCCGTGGCTGACTCCGGGGTGGCACCCCTCCCCCCAAGAGCTGCAGGACCAGCTCCAGCCGGGCAGGCTCGAAGGGCACGCAGGAAAACTTCTACTTGGCTTCCACTTCCCCTGCTAACAGCTGTGCTCACTGCAGAAGGTGGTATTTGGGGGTGGAGGGCTTTCTGTTTTGAAATGTCCCCCAAAGCAATGAGCTCACTCACATGGCCTCTGGCTGCGGCAAAGAGCGGGGGGGGGGGGGGGGGACGACCCACGGGACAACACACTCCCCACCCCGAGGGTTTAAATGCGGCCCCAAGCTGTCCTGTGATCTGCCACCCCTTGCTGAGATGAAAATGGGGTCATGCTGCTTGGCACAGGGTCGGGAACAGCTCTTTGGGAACAGTCACTGAAACTAATGGGAATAACCACCCCCCAGCCCCCACTACGCCCTTCTTCCCCCCCCCCCCCCCCCCCCCCCCCTGGCAGGTCGGAGAAGCAGACAGACCCCAGGGGGAGCTACAGGAGACCCCACGGGGTCCTGCAGGCCCTGACCCCCATGTGACAGTGCGTATCCACGCATCCGGGAGCTTCCTGCCACAGCCCCAAAGTGCCCGTGACCTCGGGCCCCCCACCCCCACAGGTACTTACCGAAGCGACCCATCATCATCCTGCAAACAAGAACAGACAGAGAGCTGTCAGTGGGTCGCTTAGAACACAGTGTGGTGAGGTCACGATGAAGGGAACCCCGAATTGCCCTGTTGAAGGGCTTTTTGTAAAAATGTAAATCCTGTTTTAACAGATTCTCTGTCCCTCTAATTCAAATGACAAGTGTGTGTGTGGATTTCTAAATGTCTGCACAAGATCGGCAGCAAGTGGCCACCTTCAGTTAAACCACCCCTTTAATACCAGTTGGGGGGGAATTTAAATCATGGGAGCAGTTAATAGGCAGAACAGTTCAGCAGAAAACGGGGCCTTCTGGAGCCGCTGAATGGGAAGCTTTGAAGTCCAAGGGTGCAGATTACCCAAGGGTCCCACTGTGGTGAGCAAGCACGCTGCACATTCAGGGAATCACGAAACTCAGGGATGCCAAAGAATCACAGACTGGGGCCCTGAGTCTAGCAGGCAGAGGTGGAAACCACCAGGCACAGAGGCTAGTCCCTCCATGAGGACTGCGACAACCCCAGTGCACAGGCCCTCCCCTGCATGAGCCTCCTGAGAGGCAAGGAGGTCTTTATATCATCCCCAAATCCCTCTAGACTCAAGCCCCTTAGGCTCCATCTTATTTAACAACATTCTCTTGAGCAGCTACTATGTGCACGCCATGGAAATACAGAAATAAACACCCCGTTCCCATAAACCCCGTGGCCCTGCCCATAAGCCCACATTTCAACACAGCCCATGGGTACCCAAAGTGTCACATATAGGAGACGCTATGGGAACTAAAAGGAAATCAGCCCACTTGTGTTTGGCAAACAGGGAGGGCTTCCTGGAGAAGGGGACCTCGGAGCCGGCTCTAGAGAAATGGACAGGAGGCGGAGGCTAGACAGAAGCTGGGGAGAGTCTCTGGGGCTGCGGGAGGGTGGGCCGCCAGAGCACCAAGGCCAGATAGAGCGGGAAGGCCAGCAGGCGGGTGGGGCAATACTTTGTGGTTTTTGCAGACACCAGATGATTTAGATGCTCCATCCGATCCCCTATGGCCACACAGAGGGAGAGGGATTGGGGAGAGCAAGCCCAGAGTTGGGGAGACCAGGCAGGAGGCTGAGTCTGGGGCCACACAGTACTTCCTACAAGCTGCCTGGGCTGGAATTCACATTTCTACGGACACGGCCCTTCTGGCCAGCTAGACCGCCAGCCCTCGCCCCAAACCCCTTAGCCTCTCGGGCGCCCAGCACAGTGCCCGGCACCCTCGTGCTGGTGACTGCTGTGAATTGTCGGGGCCATTCGCCCACCCACTAGCCCCGACTCCAGAGCACCCAGCTCCCCCAGCTGCCTCCCTCAGGTCACCAGACCCCATGGGAGACTGCAGGAGGGGGCCACGCTCCTTCCCAGGGCTGCATGCCCACCCGCTGCAACGGGCCCGGCAGTGCGTCTCCCCCTCTCCGACCTCGGATGACCTTGTGCCTTGCTCTGACCCACAAGAGTGTGAGGACACTGTGTGGGGGGGGGTCAGAACCCTGAGAGCACCTGGGAGGAAGCCCGGCTCCCTAAGGACGAGGCACAGGGGCAGGGACAGAGGCCTGCCACCAGCCAGCACCGACCACCGGACGAACTGAACGCCTGCCCGGCTGAGCCCGGCCCGGTCTGACTCACAGCACCGTCAGCAGCTAAAGGGACTGTCGTTTTAAGCCTCTTGGTTTTGGGGTGGTTTGCTACACAATTATGGGTAACTAAGACACCACTCCACTCCTCGTTCCCCTCCTCCTGCTCCCAAACAGGCCAGGCCTGACAGCCACTATAGACCAGGCCGAGCACCGGGCCCCTTGTCCCTCATGCCGCCCCTCCCCCACCCCCAAACCCCATGGGCTTGGAACAGACGTGCTGCCTATCGCATGGCAATGGCTCCCCAATTTACCCGGCAGCTCCCTCGCCAGGAGTGGTCTCCCGTGAGGCCTGGATCTATGAAAGACCGGACGTCAATTGGTGACCCAGTAATTAATCACTCCATGAATGGAGCGGGAGGGTTCACGGAGACGATCAATCTTTAATGTTCTGTTTCATCTGAACCGGGTTTGGTGGAGAGTCACAAATGCAGCGAATTTTAAAGATCCTTAACAGGGTGCCACGGGGGCGCCTAAAAGCTACACGCAAAATAGACCATTTGATTTGCTACGTTCAATGGATTTGAAGCCTTTTAGACTTCTTAAAAGTTGCCCTCTGGCTTTTTCTAAGAGATGAGCGACGGCTCAGCTGTCTCTCAAAGGGAAGTTCTAGTTCAGAAGGGTGGCTCCCTCTCCAACGGAGCTGAGGCACGGACAGATAAATGAGTGGGGACAAGGAGTCCCTAACCATTCTGAACACCTCCTCCCCCCACCCAACATTCTTGAAGTTCGCCTTCTAAAATAGGAATAAACATCCAAAGGCTTCGGAGAAGAACTCCGTCCTCACATGGAAAACTCTGAAGACGCTAGCATACCTACCCTACAAAAGCTCGATGTTTTAAATTCCCCTTAGCCTTTTCTTCCTTGTAAGAGATGCTGAATAGGATCGGTATATTTTTATTTGCTTATCATTCTCGGTGCCACTCCAGAAAAGATTTCGGGCAGCTTCAGTAAGTTCTAATTCCTGTGCCGCACGTAGTTTGTGTATTTTTCTATTTGGGAGAATTTCTCATTTAAATACCAAACCAAACAGCAATCTTGCCCTTCCTCACCAGAGAAGAGAAAAAAAATCTTTGAAGAAAGTGGGTGCAGGCCATAAAGCCAGGACAGCGCTTGTGTGAAAACCTCATCCTTGGGTTGAGGGATGTGCGTGCAAATGGGCCCCTGCGTCTGTGCGGGTCCCCAGCTGGGGTCCACTTACTCCGTTGTTGTGGTCAGCTCCTCCGTGACGTGGCTGGAATGCAGCAGGCCTTCCCGCTTCTGCAAACCCCAAAATGAACAAATAAATACACAAACACGCGGGCAGGCAGAGGGGACGGGAGAAAGGACATCACTGGCAGGGTAGCTGAGCTGTGTGCAGACGGCCCTGGGGCCAGACCACCTTAGGGGCAGCATCCAAGCCACGCCCACGGGGGCGGACTGCAGGT
The DNA here is from genome assembly GCF_002201575.2 of Neomonachus schauinslandi. NCBI lineage: Eukaryota > Metazoa > Chordata > Mammalia > Carnivora > Phocidae > Neomonachus > Neomonachus schauinslandi. The sequence continues at coordinate 5,480,038 of NC_058407.1, forward strand.
GACCACAGGGGGTGACCCTTTTGGTGGCTGGAAACTGCCCCCTCCCACCCCCTCCCCATAGGCTCTCCACGTTGCTCTGAGAGCCGGCAGCTGTGGGGAGGGGGTCTCAGGGGAAACACCCTAGCTCCCAAAGGGATCCCCTACGCCATGCAGCTGGGAGAGGTAAGGGGCACAGGGAACCCACATAACATAGGGAAGCACCCAGTGTAAGAACATGCGCACTTGGCTAAGTAGGGTGTGCCCCCCCCCAAAGTCCTGACAGTTCCGAACCTCAGAACGTGACCTTGTTTGGAAACAGGGTGTCTGCAGATACAGCTAGTTAAGATGAGGCCATAAGGGGCTAGGGTAGGTCCTAAATCCAACATGACTGGAGTCCTTATAAGAGAAAACAGAGCCACAGACACACGCAGGCATAGAGAGAAGAGGCCGAGGGACAAAGGGGCCGAGCCTGGACAGACGAGTCTACAATCAGGAACGTGGAGGACTGCCCGCAGCCACCAGAAGCAGGAAGGGGGAAGGAAGGATCCTCCCCTGGAGGCTTCAGAGGGAGTGGGGCCCTGCCAACTCCCCGAGTAGGACTTCTGGCCTCCCTAACGGTGAGGGGACAATGTCTGTTGTTTCAAAACACCCACGTTGTGGTATTTTGCTATAGCAGCGCTAGGACATGACACTGTGTGTGACGGGCTTCTCCGGAAGCCCCACAGGTGTGAAGACACAGCGATGGTGGCGGGGTGGGGGGTCGGGGATGGGGGGCAGCCTGGACGTCCCCGGACCTCAGGGTGGTGCTCGGCAGCCAGCTAATCCAAGCACTGCAAGCCCCTACGTGAACCCCTCGAGAAACAGGGAACTCACTTCCCACCGGGCCACCCACCGTGGACACCTCCCGGGATCTGAGCTCCCCAACTCTTCCTGAACTTGGCCTCCAGGGAATTCTCGTGGCTGGTTCTTACAAATGCAGGCAACCACCCTTGAGCGGCCATCAGCAGCCTCATGGCTTCCCAGGAGAGCCCACCGAGGGAGGTGCCGAGACATTTCACTCACTTACTCATCCATGCACGTATTAGGCACCTACTAAATGCCAGGCCCAGGGCGAGGTACTGGACACATGAAGCTAAGCATTTCAGAGGTTTATAGCATAATCTCAGATTTCTGGGGAAATCACTGCAACTCGGAGAAATCAAGTGATCGCCCAAGGCCATGCTGCCAGGTGGTAAGTGAGGCCCCTGTCCTCATCTCTTCCCTCCACGGACCCCCATATTCCTTGCATTTCCCATCTCCGACCGGATAAGCGGACGTGGATTGACAGGCCCTGGGCTCTGGGAGGCGGGCTTCTGAGGCCAGTTCCCGGGACCCCGGTCCCTGATTCATACCCCTTTGGGTGTGGCCCAAAGAATCCTTCCGTAACCCTGGTCAGGCAGGAGGCGCCAGCAAAGAAGGGTTTGCCCGAGTCAGTAAAACTTTCTGAAAACCCAAAAGATTTTCTTGGACCAAAGCGCAGGCCTGAAAGGAAATGCCTTGATTACTGAGCTGTAAGGCACTCATGGGGCCTCGATTCTGACGGACACGGGTTTGGGAACCACATGCCCACGTGTCCTTGGGAAGCCTTTCCCGGCTGGCCGCCTCGAGTGGGTGCCCAGGGTTAGGGCAGCAGGAATGGTCCCTGACCCCATCACCACCACTGACCACAAACATTCCGCCTTAGGAAGCAAGCAGGGCCACACGGCGGGGGGTAACCCTCCCCTGATGCCAGAAAGGGGCATTCCCGCCCGCCGGGTCAGGGCCAAGCTCCCGGGGTAACGGAAGGGGCAGACGGCTTCGGAAAACTGGGACCAGCCAGAGCCCTGCAGCCCGCAGAGCACGGGGCCGATAAGGGAAAGCATGGACTTGGACATCGCAAGTCTATAAACACACAGATATCCGGGTTCCGAGCGAAACCTCATCGGTCTGGCAGGAGAGCGGTGCTTTCGCAATCAGAGTGTTTTTCCCCATTTGGTGTCCCCGATAGCCAGTGCCCAGTGCCAAGGACACAGTAGGTACTTCATACGCATTTACTGGACAAGACCGCAAACACAGAGCCAGGGCTGGGTCTGTCCCCTTAAATGCAGGGGACACGGTAGGAAAGGCTGCTCTGTCCCTGTCAGAAGGACCCTGGCTCCCAGTTACATTTTTCCAAGGGAAGCAAGAGAAACGACCCTAAGAGGGAGATCATGGGGAATGATGGATAGAATGCAGAGCAGATGCAGAGGAGCTTTAATTGGGGTATCTATTTCCTACCGCTGGTCTCAACCCTCTCCGGTGAGTAATAAGCTCATTCACGAGAACTGAGTTCCAACTACTTGGCTTTGGAGAGAAATGAATGTTCTTTAAAAAAAAAAATCTGGAAAATTAAACCTCAATACGCTCATGCCTTTGAATCTGCCTCTCTCCAAATCAGTGCCATTGTTCCGGCTCCAATCATTTGTCTCCAAGCCAGGGTGAGACACACATTTTTGTCAAGAGGGGAAAACAGAAGGTAGCCTCTTAGGAGGAAAAAAAAAAAAAGCAGCAGGGAAGGAATCCACGGGAGGAAAGCGTCCCCACACCCCTCTGGTAGCATGGAGGGCAAGCCCAATACTCACCCGCGCAACAACCACCTGCACGGACACGTGCTCGGGGAGGCGGATCGGGGCCCGGAAGTGCATGGCCAGGGACACGAGGAGGTGGAGGATGGCCACCAGGTTCTTCCTGTGAATTGCTTGTCGGGGGAGGGAAGAAGGGAGCTGGTTTAGATCAGGTTCTGCAGGAGCCCCGAGCCCATGTCCAAAAGGCAATAAAGACGCTGCGTCCAAACGAGACCGCAGAGAAAAACCATGGGCGGAAAAAAAAGCACCGGCCACGGAAAAACGAAGACGATGAGCGCCTTGTATGAATTTACTTCTCTTTTCTAATTTGTTCCCTTCCTGTTGGCTTTCAGGTGACATGTGCAACCACTTTCAAAAGCACAGCATTTTTAAAAGGGGCTGGGTGGTGTGATGAGACGGAGCGGGCAGGAGAGTGAAATTAGCATAGGGAAGGGAGAATTTTGTGGAAGATGGGTCATCGTGGCCACTTAGCCATCACAATAATGTGCATTATTATCCCTGGCGCTTAAAAGTTCTCCCTCTGCACTATCAACCTCCCACACGAGGGAGGGAAGCAAGGATGGATGGTGCTCCGGGGGAGGGGGGTGGAGAGCTTCCTGGCCAGGCCCTGCCTGCCCTGCACTGAGCATGGGGGGGGGGGGGGGGGGGGGGGGCAGCCCCGACAAAGAAATTTCCGGCTTCTCTCACTTTAGTTTTTTTTTTTTTTTAAAGATTTTATTTATTTATTTGACAGAGAGAGACACAGCGAGAGAGGGAACACAAGCAGGGAGAGTGGGGGAAGGAGAAGCAGACTTCCCGCCGAGCAGGGAGCCCGATGTGGGGCTCGATCCCAGGACCCTGGGATCATGACCTGAGCTGAAGGCAGACGCTTAACGACTGAGCCACCCAGGCACCCTCTCGCTTTAGTTCTTCACCTTTCTGGCTTGAGGTCTTGGCTGAGAATACTGTGATGTCACATACTCGTCATGGCAGCACGCTGTGATTTATCCCAGAGGCCAGCATGAATCTTTTCCTGAGGACCTGCTCCAGCGGGTCATGGCTAGAACAGCTCATTTGCTGTTGGTGCCATGGGTATCTGGGGTTGGGTCCCTTCCAAAAACCCCACAGAGCTTCTCTCTCTTTCCCCTCCTTCCTCTGGGAGCCTCCCCTGCCCCACCCAAACAGAAACAACTTCTTTCCTCTCAGAAGCAAGGGGGAAAAAAAGGCAATGACAGGCGTGACTTCGTCTCTCACCTAGGAGCTAGCTCCCAAGAGTGGGGACGCTGGCTTTGGCCTGTCCTAGCTGCCTTCCATAGAGCAGCAGCGGGAACGGGTTTTGAACATACAAGCCCAGAAAGGCCACAATGAATGACAGCGTGGAGAGCTGAGGGGACAGGCTCGGTGTCCCCCGAGACTACTCACAGTCAACGGTCCACTGGAGCGCCCAGCCGTGGGGCCGCAGTAGGCCATGCACGGCTTCCAGCACCGTCTGCAGCTTCTGCTTCTGCCCGATCTCGGACTGTGTCACCTCAGCCACATTCAGCTTGCAGCCTGCCAGTTTTTCTGCAACGAGAAGGACAAGAGCAAGACGCAGGGCGTGAGGAAACACTGGAGGGTCTCGGGGCTGCCTCGTGCCCCAGCCGCAAGGGGACCACTCCCCCACCCAGCCCGGGGCGAGCAGATCATCACAGAGCAGTGGGGCGCTGTCAGGACGGGGAGCCACGGAGCTCCGAGCTTTCTAGTCCTTTGTGTTCCTTGGAAAAGTACTCCAGAGCAGAAAGGGGGCGTGGAGGTCGAGGGCAGACCTGGAGGTGTCCCACTCGGGAACATTCTAGGCACGTGACATGGAAAAAATGACTCAAGGTGCAACTGGGAGGCAGGGAGGGGACCCGCAGGGATGGGGACGGGGCCGGAGCGGAGGAGGCGGTGCACTGGGTCCTCTTGTGTCTCTAATAGCAGGACACCGCGGTAAGGATGGCGAGATGTTCACAGACACCACCACGAACGACTTTATCCCCGAGAGTGAGCCGGAAGCTCACTGGAGGACCCCGACAAGCCCGACAAGAACTGCCACATCTGCTCCAGATCCGGTGACTGACCCCGAGCCCGGCCTCAGTGGGAGCCCCACCCACTTTGCCGCCACGTGGGCCCCCCACCTGCTAAGGGGCAAGGCAAGAAGGGGCTCTAAGACCCAGGTGTCTCCTGATGGGATGTCTCTCCTCAGCAAATCAACAGCAGCAGCATCGCAGAACATGGCGACCTGTTCCCCGGGAGGGTGACCACGGTGCCCGGCACAGAGCCTAACCGGCCGCGAGCCAGGACGTGGCTGCTGGCTGTGGCACTGAAGGGGGGGACAGCAGACAGCGGAGGCCAGGCTGGTCATGGTGGGGCTCCCGTTTCGCAAGTGGTCCCCCCAAAGCTCTGTGTACGGCATTCCGTCTGGAGGCCTGCTAACTCAGCGTTCTCTCCCCATGTCCTCCCCTCCCTCGATTAGAACTAGAGCAAACCGTTTTAATATTTCCCCCAGGATAGTATCATTATAGAGCAATGCCTGTGGGGCTTGGGATGCTTCTTCCTTTGCTTCCTTCCTTCGTTAGCTCACAAAACAGTTACATGAGCACCTTCTGTGCACCAGGCACTGTCCTGGGGCTGGATGCAGCACAGACAAGAGGCTCCCCAGCGGGGGAGGCAACCTCACCTCCATAACATCGGGCTGCAGCCATGAGTGCTAGAAGCAAAACAAAGCAGCTCAACCAAATGCATCCAGCCGGGGCTAGAAGTGGTTGCTGTTTATGTATTTTGATGTCTCTGCATCTGACAGGTCCTAGCTGGATAAGCCACAGCTGTTCCATATGAACACCCTGAAAATACACAGCAGGTCCCCCAGGTGTTACAGGGCAGAGCGGAGGATCCTGGGGAAGGAAGGAGGGTTACAGAGCCGGGTGGTCCAAGAGCCTCGCCTGCTGGGAGACGGGGAGCCCGGTACGCCTCTGCCGTCCCCTCCACCAGCCAACCCTGCAGCCCCTGCAGGCTGAACGTGGCCGTGATACCCAGGCTGAAGGAGGAGGCGTGCTGGAGGCGGAAAGGAAACTGTACCAGCCTGTTAGGGCTGCAGTCACAGAGGACCTCAGACCAGGGGGCGTAAACAATGCAAATGTACTTTCTCTCAGGATCCTGGAGGTTAGAAATCTGAGATCAGGGGCTGGCAGAGCTGCTTTCCCCTGAGGCCTCTCTCCCCATGTCCTCACGTGGCTGTTCCACTATGTGTGTCTGTCTTGATCTCTTCTTCTTAAAAGGTGACCAGCCGTATGGGTTTAGGGCCCACCCCCCAATGATCTCATTTTAACTTAATGACTTCTAGAAAGACCCTGTCTCCAAATACAGTCACATTCTGAGGTCCTAGGGATTAGGATTTCAACTTATGACTTCTGGGGGGTGGGGGGACACAATTCAGCTGATGACAGGAACCGAGGAGGCTGGTTGCACCTGGGTGCTGCCTGAGGCTGGTCCTGCTAGCCCTGCCACGTGGGAGAGGATCACACATCTGGCTGCCCGAGTCGCCGGCATCACTCTGCCTACCAATGGGCCCCAGGGGCGGCTCCAGGCTCTGCTGGCTTTGCTGCGGCCAACACCTGGCTTCAGAGCACGGAGAGGGACCAAGGAAGCTGGGGTGGATCCTCAGATGTGGCAGGCAAACGTGGTGAGGCTGAATGCAGGGCTGTGAACACTCCCTGCGCAGGAAAGGGCCTGCCTTTTGCAAGGAGAAGGGAGTGCCATGAGTTAGAAGCGGGACCACAGCCAGCCCAGGAGGCCCCTGGGATCCCAGCAGGGGCACCCTCCCTCTGCCCACACATGGCCCACCTTGCGGAAGAGTTACACCCGCCAAAACCTGCCACGGGGCAGAGTCGGCAGCTGCTTCCAGGGTCTGCTCTCAAGAAGAGGGACCCAGCTGGGGTTCTGCTGCTGACTCGCACTTGGTGATCTCACACGGCCAAATCCAGAGGTCCACTCTCTGTCCTCACTCCTGCCTCCTTGAAACACCCTTCCCCTACCCCTCCCTGCCTCCTCCCTACAGCTGGACCCTTCAGACTCCTTCGCTGGCTCCTCCTCTTCCCGATCCCTTCCTGCCCACCCAGGGCCCCGGCCGCACCCCTCTCCTCTCTCCAGATGCACAGGTCAGCTTTGGCCTCGGCACTCGGCCACAGTCTCCTTTCTGGCTTTGGCTTCTGCCTTTGGAGACAGTGACAAGCCGAATGTCTAGTCCACGTGTGTGTCATTCCTGCTAACCCTGGGCTCGAGGACCATGTGCTCACACGGGTCCCTGCTGCATCTCGTGGGCACAGCGACATCAGCAGTGAGTAATCAACAACTAGGCAAGACATGCTGGTTTTCTGTTCAGATCCGAGAATTCTCTTCCATGGTTCTTTTCGTCCCACAGAGGAGCGTGTCAACCCACTTGACATATGAGAGATTCTGGAATCGCCTTATTAAGTACTCAAGTAAGATATTCACGCGGGATGGAAGTCAGCTGCCAGAGCCAGCCTCCCGCAACCCAGAGGGTAACACAGCCGATGCAGGACGACGGACAATCATGCAGCTTCGGATCGAGTGTGACATTTGCCAGCTGAGGGGGGTACCAAAAGACGTGCCTTGAGGGGCAAGAATTCTTACCTGATACCTGCTCTAAGGATGCCCCTGTCACTCGTCGCCTGGGAGGGGCCGGCACCATTTACAGGCAAATTCAGAGCCTGTCCTATGATCCGGTGATGGTTATCAGCAACCCGCCCTCCTCCCCGCCCCGCTAGAACTCAGGCTTAGGACACGATTTTTTCAAGCAACTGGGTGAATGAAGCCACAGGGGCGTGCAGAAGCATCGGAAGGAAAAAATTTGAGTGCAACACTCTTAAGTTTGCTTCTGAAAATGCTAGGAAGTATCTCCCTCCGGCAGGGAACCAGGCACCTGCTTAAGGGACCGTTTCAATAAGACAGCGGCGTCACCCACAGCCAACTCTGAGTCCAAGAGCTGAGGGGGAGCTCGGTCTTCACCTCAGACAAGGAGGACAGCTGGTAACCCGGGCAGCAACCCCATCAGAAGAATCCTTGCTGGCGGATCCGAAGATCCATGCGCTCCCCGCCCCTTCTCGACTGAAAGTATCTGTCATCACGAATGTCCAGTATAATGACCCTGAGGGGACCGTAGCCCCCGACAGGGCTGAGGATGACCCTGGGAATGACCACACCAACACTACGATCTAAAACATCAAAACTCTGACCGACACTTTTTTTTTATCCACACATAATTCACGTAGAGCGTTATATTAGTTTCAGGCATACAATATAATGATTCCACCTGATCACCGTTTTTAATAATAAACTGGTGTTAATGATTACCAATCCCAATAACATTTCAAATTTATTCTTGTACCGTGGGAGTCATTCCAAGACGGGGATCCCTGGCTCAGCCAAATACTGAGAAATTTCTGGCCATTTGGCCTTCAGCCAACTAATGAATCTGGACCACCCTCTCCAGGTGAGGCCCCTGGGTACCATGGCGCTAAGCATCACCTCTGCTGCCGAGCTCTCCACCCTCACCTGGCCGCTGACTCAGGTAGAACAGGCCCCGGCTGCTGCAACACCCACCTCCTCATTCCCCACCCCCCACGCTCCTCCCAAGGGGCCCCTGGTTCCCCAGCTGCTCAGGCCACAAACCTGGCTGTCATGTCAGCCTTGACATCTCTGGCAGCTCCAACCTCCAAGATCCCTCCCCCCGGGTCTGCACCTCCCCCTAGTCTGAGCCGCTTCATCTGATGTTCAGGCTGCCGGAACAGTCTCCTGACCGATCTCAGCTCCTGCTCCCGACCCCCGCCTTCTATACCCAGAAGCCCAGGTGACTTCATAAAACACTTAGCTCAGATCATGTCACGGCCCTGCTCAAAAGCTCTAGCGGTTCCCTGTCACTTGGAATAAAAGCCTTTTCTGGACGCGATCTAGCCTCGTCCATCTTCCCGGCCCCGTCCAGCACCCCCACGACCCCTCTCCCCCACCTCCTGCAGCCTCCTTCCACTAAGCTTTAAACACTACAGAGTCTTCCTCACATCCGAGTCTTGGCCTGGAATGTTCTTCTGAGGCTGGTGGTGCAGACATCTGCTCAGATGTCCCCTCCCCAGATAGCCGCCCCCACTGCCCAAACCCTCTCCGCCCCGTGACCTTCTGGCTTCCTTCCTAGCACGTGCCACTCTCTTAAAGCATCTGTTTGTGTCCCATAACATTTCTCTTTCTTCCCTCTGCCAGAATGTAGGGGGACAGGTGGGCGAGGGGACCCCCCTTCTTGTTACCACTGCATCCCCAGAGCCTAGATCCACACCTGCCACAAGGTGAATCTTCGTCCAACAGAGGAACAACCAAGACAAACACAACTTCTTCCCTCCAAATGTACTTCTGGAGGACAGGCTGAGCAAGGGCATGACATGTGGGCCATTCCCTCCCCACCGCCCTGTAGGAGGGCTGACCCACAGAGGAAGTGGCACCATTCTTGCCCCATCTCCCTGTCCCCATGGGAAAGTTCTGGAAGCTGGGCATGGCCTGCTGCAGCCCAGGAGCTGCCACCTGGAGCATGGGCTCAGGCCACCCTGAGGACATGTGGCCCATGCCACCTTGCAGGGAATCGAGTGGCCCAGCCTGGGGACCACCCCACGGTGGCCCTTTGCTGGGGTGCCCGTGGACTCACCCAAGAGCTTCTGCAGCACCTGGCCGTCGTAAAGGTCCTCCTCCAGCTGCTTCACGATGATTCTCTCCTCCACCAGTACGTCGTTGATCCAGTCAATGAGAACCTGGGGACAAGGAGCATTATTGCCTCGCTCGCCATGCCAGGCAGACCAGGGCAACGGCCAGAGCAAGCCCAGGAACTGAGCGCTGGTGGGCACCGAGATGCGCCCCGGCATGGCGGCCGGGCAGACGGGAAGGGAAAGACGCGGCCTGGGCTGCTGGACTTCCCGTGGGACTTCAAGACGGGACGGTGGAGGGCAGCCACCACGGTGACCCTGGGCATCCTCCTGGCAGGAGCATGGGTGGACGGGGACACTCAGGAAAAGGAAGAGAGGATAACTGTTCACTGTGGCTTGGAGGAGGGGGTTACACGAGTAATATCAGCAGGACTGCGCCTCGCGGCCTGAGACAGGACAGGTGGCCCATACGACATCCATCCCTCCCCTCCCACAGGGTCTGCACCAGAGCAGTCCCCCGTCACCCTGAGCCTAAAGCCGTGGAGAGAAGGCGGCCCCAGATGGCCCGTGACTGACAGCTCCGAGCGCCTCTTCTTTTCAACAGCTTTATTGAGACGGAATTCACATCCTATACAATTCACCCTTTGAAAGTGTGCAATTCAGGGGTTTTGGGTCTTCACAGAATCATGCACCCATCGCCACAATCAACTGAGAACAACTTCATCGCCCCAAAAGAAACCCATAGCCAGCAGCAGGCCCTCCGACCCCTCCTTCCAACCACTCAACTCTGTTCTCGGTCTATGGATTAGCCTATTCTGGATATTTCATATAAATGCAATCTCGTGCAAATGCGATTGATTTCCTCTACGTTTCATGTCAACTTTATTTCATATAATACGTGATCTTCTGTGTCTGGCTTCTCTCGCTGGGCATGATGTTTTCAAAGCTCATCCATGCCGAAGCACGCATCAGAACTTTATTCCTTCCTGTGACGGAATGACATCCCAGTGCACGGATCTATCACGTTTCACGGATCCTCTCATCACAGTTGATGAGAATCTGCGTTGTCGCCACTTTTTGTGGCTTTGGTGAGTCATGCTGCTGTGGACATGCGCTCGCTTCTCTAGGCCAGCCTTCCACTGGAGACTTTCCTCGACAAGTTTCCATTCTCCTCGCCGGCGACGTATCATAAAAGAAGACAGCTTCAGCTGTGAAAAGATCTATGGAAAAACAGGATTCCATTCAGCCAATCCCGCTTCAGCCACGAAATAAAATGGATGCCCGAACAGATTCGATCAAAAATAGCGCAGGATTTTCCTATGCAGGCAAAACTAATAAAACTACCTAATTGGTCTCAATGACCTCTTGGAAATGGGACTTTATGGCCCTTCTCAAAGATGAACGAGAGGGCACGAGTCCAGAATATAGTGTTCTCTGTCACCCTTGGAAACAGATGTAACCTGCAAAATTGGCCACAAGGCAAATTTCTGTGAAGCATCTTCTGTTTTCCCACTAACTCAAAAATATTAAATCAGACACACAATCCCATGAAGAATAGAAGTGAACATAAATTAAAGGCAGTTCTGGAGGAAGAAAGAGGTGAGCAGCTCTGTGGCATTCTGGTTCCAACAAAGCCATCCTGAAAGGTCAGCAAGATGGAGCCAGTTACAGTTCTCCCACACCGTCCCCCCACGCCCCGCTCCCTCCCTCTCCCTCCCCAGGGCCTGGTGCCTGGGTTGAGAGCCTGGCCTGGGGTCTGGCAGCTGGACCTGGACCTCACTCCCCTGCCCAGGGCCATGACTGAACCATCAGCCCCTAGCCGAGCTGCCTCCCCTCCCGCCTTCCAGCACTCTCCTCCATGGACACCGCATTCGCCCAGCTTGTGTCCTCGTCTCTGACCTCCCTTCCAGTTCCCTTGGGGGTCCTCCTTGACCTCTACAGGCCTCTTGAGGCCTCGCCCTGGACAACTCTTCTTCTCGCTCTCCACTCTCTTCCAAGGTCAGCTCATGCCTTCCCACAACTTCCAGTGCTGTCCCCAAATCAGAAACCCCCAAATATGCAGCCCCACCTCCACGATCCTGCTGCTCAGCTGTCCCTAAAAGCATCTCTGAAAGAATTCATCTGCCTCCAAACCTGCTCATTTTCTGAGAAAGAAACAGAACACCATCCACCAGTGTCAAGAGCCTGGACTTCACCCCTCACCCCACTTCTGCCCACCTCATAACTGGGTCCACTCTTCACCTTCTCTTCACCATCCTTGACTAAACCACCTCCTTGAACCAAGGCCACTTCCAACTGAGCATCCTGCCTCCTTGCTGGTGTTCTTAAGAACCCCAAGCTCCTCTCTACCTCAGGACCTTTGCACGTGCCATTCCTTCCAACCTGAACACATCTCCCCCCTCCCCCAATGGCCTGGCCAGCTCTCACTCATCCTTCAGGTCTCAAACTTCCCTATCATTATTCTCTGACCGCCGTGTCCCATCCAGGCCACGTGCCCCATCAGCCTCTCAGCACAGCCAAGCACCGTTTCCCTGACCCTGTTCACATTTACAATGGGAACACATCTCCATGTGTAATGATCTCCCCCACTGGACCCGAAGCTCTCCGCGGGTGGGAACTATGGCACCAGTGGCTCCGTCCCCAGCACTCGGGGCTCACTGCCTGCCAGAAGCAGCCACCAAGTTGATTAACCAATTTACAGAGCACCCACTATGTGTGAGACTCTGGGAATAAACAAGACAGATGGGGCCTCTGTTCTTACATTCTAATCCGACATGAAAAGATCCACAAATATACACACTTTCAGACTTGTGATCAATGTTAAAGAGAAAAACAAGGCAGGGTACAGTGGAGAAGCCTGACAGAGACACCAAGCCAGGTGATGAAGGTCAAACACCAACAGGGATCAGTCACGGTGATGGCAGGTGCCCTGACCTGATATGATAGGATGAGAAGGGCAATTTACCTCTTTGGTGTTCCTCCTAAAACCCACTACCCACTCCAATCTGGGGCAAAACATCAGACAAATTCCCATAGAGGGGCATTCTCCAAAATTCCTGATCCATACTCGTCAAAATGGGCAAGGTCATCATAAACAAGGAAAGTCTAAGAAACTGTCAGAGCCCAGAGGGGCTAAGGAGGCACAATGATGAATTGTCATGTGGGATCCTGGATGCGGGCCTGGACCAGAAAAAGGACAGTGGGGAAAAACTAAGGAAATCCGAATAAAAGGGGGACTTTAGTTAACAACAACATATTAATACCGAACAAATGTGCCATGCTGATCTAGAATGTTAAGAGAGGAAATCAGGTGTGGGTATACGGGAACTCTCTGTACTCTCTTTTGCTATTTTTCTATAACTTTAAAACTAAAAATAAGGCAGAGTTTGGGGATGGGGAGGGTACAGTGGCCATCTGGGACCAGGTGGTCAGGGGGCTTCCTGGAGAAGGTGGCCTCTGAGCAGAGAGAGGAAGGAGGATGGGGATGAGCCGTGCGGCCACCTAGAACAACCAGGGAGGTGTGAGGTTGGGGAGCCGGGGCAGTAGGACTGGGGAAGGGAGATGCTGAGCCAGCCCCAGATGCCCACCTGGCCTCAAGGGCAGCAGCCATGAAGCCGCTCAGGGTGGTGGATGAGGAGAGCGACCGTGGCCACTAGCAGGATGGGGATGCACCCAGACATGACAGAGGGCACAGGTGGGGCAGGAACGAGGGTCGGAGATGACCCTGGGAATGGGCAGGCAAAGCAGGGCAGAGGACCGGGAGATGGACGGAGGAGGGGAGCGGCTGGGCGGGTGCGTAGGACGCCTCCAGGGTGCTGAGGTCTCGGGAATGGTGTGAGAAGGTCAAGAGGAAGACCCTTGCCATGGGCTGGAGGCACCAGTGAGGAAGGGGAGAATAAGGGGAGATAGTCCAAGGAGGGAGGGAAAGGTTTAGAAGCAGCTGGGAGCATCTGGAGCTGGGAGGACATCTGCCCCCTCCTGCCCCGACATCCATGGCGGGGGGGCGGGGGGGGACCCACTGAGCCATCCGGACTCCAACACCCACCCTCCCAGGACCCTGGTTATACAGCTGCCAGCTATCACAGGAAGACCTGCCCCATCCCTTTGTCTCCCCCCGGCCACCAGCAACCTGGCTCCTGGCAAGAAGGACCTCATCCTTGATCCCTTAATCCTACAAAGCACTACCATGGTCCTTTTATCAGCAAGTTTTCAGCGATTATAGGCACCAAGTGACAGTATCCCACTCACCAGCTATCACCGAGCACCTGCCTCGTGCCAGGTGGTGGGGGGCAAAGGTGTCCCCGACCTCCAGGAGTTGACGCTCCACCTGGGAGGTGGGCAGAGATGAATTAGGAGCACGAGCGGGGAAATGGCAAAATCCAGGCCGTGGAGGCGCGAAGCTGTGTCCCTGACATCTCAGGGCAGGTGGGGGCATTCAGAAGGCAAACCCGCGGCGGGCAGGGCAGGAGGACCGGGTGCCCCACAGGACCCGAGCTACAGCCCACGCCGCCTCCATCGGGGCTGGAGTCACAGAGAACCACCTCCTCCCCGCACTGCTGACGGTCCAGGGCACAACCACACAGACCACACTTTCTCAGGACAGAGGATGGGGATGCCTGCTTCTCTCCTGAGACCAAGAGACCTGGAATGCCCCCCACTGTGGCTCTCTAAGGCTGACCCACCGCCCGGACCCTGAACCCACTCCCACAGCCACAGAACTGAGACCCCTATGTCTATGCCCCCCACCCCAGGGGCCTGTTCTGGCCGCTTGATGAGATTTTACCGGTGTGTATTTTTTGCAGAATGTGTTATTTAAACTTAAGAGATAAAAACGAGTACGGGGACACAAGGCTCAGCATCCCTACCCCCCATTTTTGGTCTTCAGAGCCCTCCCCCACCTGGGCCCCCCCTCTGGCCAGCCTGATTCCCCACCAGCTTCCCACAGTCCCCCCAGCCTGCCCTGCTGCCGGCCTTCTGCTCAGCTGCAGATCCCCAGCTCCTGCACCTCCTCACCCACCGGGTCCGGGCACCCCGCACCTCACAGCAGCCACAAAGGGCTGGCCCTTGACCCCCCGCCCCCCAGGCAGACTTAGCACTCCCTCAGGCCAGGGATGGCGCCTGCTACTTTAGCCTCCCCACAGCACCCAGCAAAGGCCCGAGCCCTAAAGGGGTCATAAATACCAGGTAAGTGACTACTAATAGCGTTCCTCATGTTGTCTATAATTTTTGGCTACTAGCTTTAAAACGATTTTGTAGGCAGAAATTTTAAAATGCCCCCTAAGATCCCAGCCTGCTGTGTACAGGCCCCTATCAACCCCTGGGACTGTGTAGATGATGGTGTGCACCCCATGATGAGGCTGTTATAGAAAGATTATCCAGGTGGGCCTGACCTAAGCACATGAGCCCTTTGAAACTGGATCTAGGGGTCAGAGACCACAGGCCAAGAGAGGGGAAGCACAGGGGAGAGCCCCCGTTGCTGGCTCTGAAGGCAGCAGGCCCCACCTGGAGAGGAGAGGCCTCTAGAGGCAGAGTTGATTCTTCCCCAGAGCCTCCAGAAAAGCACTCAGCCCGGTGTCACCTGCAGCAGAGAACCCAGCCACACCTCTGACCTGCAGAACTGTGCGCTAATAAACAATGTTGCTTTAATCAGTTGAATTGGTACTTAGTTACACATCAACAGAACACTAATACAAAGGGCATTCGCTATCACAACTTGCAAGCATCAGCCTCATAAACAAGCGCGGCTACCACCACCTACAAAATCCAGTGTGCTGCCCGCACCCTGAGTTTTAGCTGTGTGACCTGGATCCAGTCGCTTAACCTCTCTGGTCCTCAGAGTCTTTGTTAAAAAGAAGACAAACCAATTCCTACCCCTGTGTGTGTTACATGACCCAGCAATTCCAGTTCCAGACGTTTCTGCTAAGGTACTAATCCAAAAGTGCCCCTAGACATTTACTAACTCTGGAACGACTCCAAATTTTGTGTAGGAAAAACTATATACACAGAAGACAAAGCCTGAAGGGACACCAATAAAAGAGAATTACCACTGCCTTCTGTTTGATTTGTGTCTTCCAGGTTTTCAGCAGTCTATGCTGCTGTGGTAGTTAGAAAAAAGTAATAATAAATACCCTTTAAAAAAATCACTATCCAGATGGCTCCTTTGCAGAAATTGACAAGCAGATCCTAAAACACATATGGAAATCCAAGGGCTCCCAAATAGCCAAAACAATCTCAAAGAAGAAGAAAAAAGTTGGAGAACTCACACTTCCGGATTTCAAACCAAACCAAAAGGCTACAGTAATAAAAATGTGGGTGCTGGCATAAGGACAGACACAGAGACCTAGAGAATGCAACTGAGAGGACACCAGTCGCCCTCCCACTATAGTCCACAGAGAGCAGTAAAAATGATAATTCGATTCAGCAAGTGGTGCTGGGACAACTGGGTGTCCACGTGCAAAAGAATACACCACATACAAAACTCAAAATCAACTCGAAATGGATCAAAGGCCTCAGTATTAAAACAAACACTACAGAAGTCTTAGAAAGCAGAATAAACCTTCATGAGCTTGGATTAAGTAATGATTTCCTAGCTACAACACCTAAAGCACAAACCACACACACAAAAAACAGATAAACTGACTTAAAACTAAAAACTTTTGTCCTTCAGAAGATACCAGCAAAGGAGCACCTGGGTGGCTCAATCAGTTCAGTGTCTGCCTTCGGCTCAGGTCAGATCCCAGAGTCCTGGGATCGAGCCCTGTGTCGGGCAACCTGCTCAGCGGTGGGCCTGCCTCTCCCTCTCCCTCTGCTCCTTCCCCGCTTGTGCTCTCTCTCAAATAGATGAGTAAAATCTTAAAAAAAGATACCTGCAAGTAAAAAGATAGCCCACAGAATGGGAAATGATTTTGCAAAATCCTCTGAGAAAGGGTTTGTATCTAGAATGCGTAAAGTACTCTTACAACTCAACAATAAAAAGACAGCCAATTTTAAAATGGGCAAAAGATCTGGTGAGACATTTCTCCAAAGAAGTACACACATGCCCAAAGCATGAAAAGTCACTAGCAATTAGGCAAATGCAAATCAAAACCACGGTGAGATACCATTTCATACCGACGAGAGTAGCTATAATTAAAAAGACATACAATAAAAAGTGTTGGCAAGGATGTGGAGAAACTGGAACTTTTCCCACATCGCTGAAAGCATGTAAAATGGTGCAGCTACTTTGCAGAACAGTCTGGCAGTTTCTCCAAAGGTTAAACACAGAATTATCATCTGACCCAGCAAGCCCACTCCCAGGTATGTGCCAAAAGAGAATACTGAAAACACATGTCCATGCAAAATCTCATACACGGATGTTCAAAATATCCACTATTCAAAACAGCCAAAAGGCAGAAACAACCCAAGGTCCATCAACAAATGAAGGCGTAAACACAGTGTAGCCTATCCACACAGTGGAATATTATTCGGCCATAAAAAGGAATAAAGTACTGACACATGTTACAACATGGATGAAACTTTCAAACGTTCCGCCAAGTGAAAGAAGCGAGTCACAAAAGGCCACATATTGAATGATTCTCCTTACATGAAATATCCAGAATCAGCGAGTCTATGGGGACAGAATAATTCCACAGAGACTGAGTGGCTACCATTGGGGGGAGGGGGGTGGGGGGGCGGGAAGGAAGAGGGACCGACTGTCGATGGGCGTGGGGTTTCTTTTGAGAGTGATGAAAATATTCTTAAATTGATTGAGGGGAAGGTCTCATGACTATGGGAGGAGACTAGTCACCCCTGAACTGGATGGTACGTGAATTCTATCTCAACAAAGCAGTTATTCGATTAACCTCTGGAATACAGATGTTCACACCTACTTCTGCAGGGCTGTTCTGAGGATTCGTGAGACGGTTTGGTTCTAAACAGCTACAGTGATATACACAGATGTTAGCGTGACCATCCCTGGAGCTCTTGGCACGTCAAAAGCTCCTTTCTGATTTACTCAGCATTACCACCAGCACCTAGAACATATGCCAGACACCGCCCTAGACATGGGAGATATAAACGTGACCTCATCTCTGCCCCCACATGGGGCTGTTAAGGCGTCACAGCTGCTTGCTGGGAAGGGCATGTGCAGGAAGGGTATACACAAGAGGCCCAGCTCGTCCTCCCTCGGCTACTAGAAAGAGCTGGTCCCCACCCTGCAGGGAGTCTAACACCCTGCACCTCTCTGATCTTATCTCTGACCACTGTCCTTCTTGTTCACTAGGCTCCTGCCACACTGTCCTCCTTGTTCGTCCTTATACATGCCAGGTACACGCATACCACAGGACCTTTGCACTTGCTCTTGCCTCTGCGGTGACATTCTTGCCCTAGGTACCAGCAAGCAGCTCTCAGTTCAAAGCCACCTCTCTGACCACCGTACCTAGAACAAGGGGAGAGGAAACCACCCTGCTTCTTGTTTGAGCCTCCTGCAAAGCACTCATGGCCATCAGGCCATACATTCATTCACCAAATCTGTCTCCCCAGCTGACCTGCCTGCTCCACAAGGGTTGGGCCTTTGTTTTGCTCAGTGACATACCCCCAGCGGCTATGCTTGGAACAGACCCACAGAAGGTGCTCAAACCACCTGCAGCACTGCCTACAGACCTGGGCCGGTCTCTTGGGCACATAGACATCTGGTCCCAGAGGCTGCCTCGCCCGGAGCTCAGTCCTGCCGGCAAACACACAAGAGATACCATTTCTGTTACGAAGAAACGAAAACTTAAAAATCCCTGTGTCCCCATGAAGAGAATCCGCTGCAGAAATCAGGTTGCTGACCTGAACGATTACAAAACAGGACCAAAAGGGATGAAGAGCCCATTCCCCACAACAGGCCACGGGGGTCAGCTCTGGGAAGCAAAAGCAATCTGGCACCCAATTTTGCCGCCGCCCCCCGCAAAGATGCAATCTCCTCCCCGGACACCACAAAGCACCGCGATTCTATTCCTCTGCTCGCCCGTCTTAATCCTGTTTCAGGCAAGACGTCTTCAAGATAGCACCAATCATTATTTCTCGGACGCACTCATTTGCAAACCCCAAATCCTGCAGGCAAATGTCTAGGACATACAGTAATGATGCCCTTGGCACGTATGTTTTACAGGCTTGCCTTAAGCAGAATAAAAAATTACGTTTCCCCAAAAAAAAATTACGTTTCCCCTCGTTCCTTCTGAATGATAATCAGGATCTGCGGCCCGTCTCCCGAAAGCTCTGACAGTTATGTTTTAATCACTTCCAAACAGGCTCGTCGCTGCTTAATCCACGGATGTGGGCTTGACTGCAACAGGCAGGGGGCCGGCCCGAGCCGGGTGCAAATGCCAGGACGCATCACAGGGGCGTCTCCACGAAGCTCTGGCTCCAAGAGCACCACTTTCCGCCCAGAGGATCATTTTTCTGCAGCTGATTCTCTTCACGGGGACACAGGGAGGAAGAAAACAGAACTTCACAGCCAAGAAGAGTCTTGTCCAATAAACTGGGAAATGAGATGTGAAATCTGCTCACGGGGAGAACCGTGTACCCCAGTTAACAACACGGTCTGCTCACCTTGGACCAACATGCTTATGAGCGCGCAGGCCTCTTCTCTGGCTCTTCATTCTGGAAAGCGTGACAGTTGCCACACTGTCTTTCGAGGATCATTAAAAACATCAAGTATCTCATCTATTAACTGCAATCTGCCCGGGGCCGCACGAGCTGTTCGCCCTGTAAGTAGTCCAGGGAGCTTCTGGAGGATGCTAGAGAAAATGCCTGTGGCACAGAATACCAGCGGGGAGGGCAGGGCAGGAAGTCTTTCAGGCTCTTGAACCCACAGGATGCTCGTGCCCACTTCCCAGTTCCCACAGCAGACCTGCGCCTCCCCCTCTCCCCACGGCGCCCGGGCTCCACACCAGCGACAGCACCTGCCAGACGGCGACAGCGCGGGATCTGCTGTGCCCCCCACAACGCTACTGCGCCCCCAACTTTTGTCTGGGCCCGGATCTGAATCGAGGAAGCCAGACTCCAAGCGCACCTTGGCTCTTCACCCCTAAACACCCCAGTAGGCTCAACGGATGCTCAGAGAGAATTTCTGAATGAACGGCCTCATTCATACTGCCTGGCGTAGCCGGAGCCAGGGTTCTGTTTTATAGGAAACAGAGGGCAGCTCACAATATTTTCAACGGTGACAGTCCCGTGGCAGCAGGGTCAGCGGGGCTAAGTCTACAGAGGGAGACAGGACAGGGGCCAAGACAAGAGGTGAAAAAGAGCAGTTGACTGAGAACAGAGCAAGAAAACAAGGAGACTGACCATGCTGCCTCAGAGATGTCCCTCGGGTGCCCAGACTGGGACGTGGCCAGTGTCAGCTGACCTCACTCCTGACCTGCTCAGGCTGGCGTGTGGCCCACGCTCCCCACTGAAAACACCCTTTCTGAGCAGAATCCCTGCCAAGAACCACTGGCAGGCCCCCTCAGACGTAACCAACCAGCAGCATGGACAAGGAGAGTCCGCGGTGCGGAAAACGGGTCTGAAAAGCACTAAGAATCACGCAGGTCAAGCACATGGAGTGGTTTTGTTGGAACCACCAAGACTAGCTGTCCGCACCCCCCGGTTCCCAAGGCGGGGCTCCTGGGACCACCTGCAGCAGCATCCAATTCACAAGGGCCCCCAACCCTCGCCCCATGCTCCCAGAGCCCCCTTCCCAAGATTCCAACTCCGTTGGTCTGGTGATGGGGCAAAAAGACCCGCCTGGTCCCCGAGGTGCACACCCTTGCAGGTGGTTCTGACACACCTCATGCACTCACTCCTCCTCCTGCCAGTGGGAATCAGCACGGCTGTGTGCGGGCACGCCTCCCAGCACTGGGGATTCGGCTGGGAGCAAAATCTGACACTCGCCACACGGGCTTCCATTCGAGAGGGAGGAGACGAGAAGTGTACCAGTCCGGGCCAGGGGAAGTTGGGCGGAGAGAACCAGCCAGGGCAAGGAGGTGGGGTGTGGAGCACAGGGGCGGAGGGGAGGGGCTGGAGGCGGGGACATCAGGAGAAAACGGACAGGTGGAGAAGAGTTCTCCGTGCCGGGGGCTGCAAGTGCACAGGCCAGGTGCAGATCTAACCTTGCCCGGAGCGCAGCGGGGGTGTGCCTCGGCCTCTGGGAGGTGATCTCTAGGCCACTGGAGTGTCTTGCCAGATGGTTTACATGGGAGCCTTGGGCTGGCCAGAAAGGACCAACGTGGCTTAGGGCTGGAGACAGGTTGGTCCCCAGGGCAGTCAGACATGCCTCTAGGATGGCACCCCAATAAACTCTCTGGACCACGAAGCTTGGGGACCTTCCCTGGCTAGCGATGCTCAGAGAATGCTGTCTTCTCATTGCCAGTAAGTGATGCTGTCCACGATGCCACCAGGAGACATTTGGAAATGCCACGTTCGGTGCCCTCCCGGGCCTGCCCTCGGTGCCTCCTCCCCCGGCTGATTTTCACCTGTGTCCCTTTTACCACGATGAACCATAACAGCGAGTATGGCAGCATTCGGTGAGTCCTGCGAGTCTTTCTAGTGTCAAACCTACAGGTCGTCTTGGGGACCCGAAACCTGTAATTAGTGTCAGAAGTGAGGGTGGGCTTGGGGGCCGGCCTCTCGTATCACACACCTGGGTGGGCAGAGGCTCAGTGGCAAGCCAAAAGGGGAGGCAGGAAGTGACGTGAGCTGGGCTGCCCTCCTCCCCCCCACCGCACGCCCGGGGACAGGCCACGGTGGCCTTGGGACCGGCTACTCCCCCAGCGAGGAGAAGCTGGTGCGGACGGCAGCAGACCCCAACTCAGGGGTACACCCAGGCCCCACATGCCCGGCGAACACGAGTGAACCAAGGGCAGCCGAAGCTCAGCCCTGTATCCCCCGAGCCACCGCCCGCCTGTGTCTCTGTTGAAAAAGGCTCTAGTTGTGAGAACTAATATTTCCCGCACACTCCTCCACGCCGTCACCACAGCGACTAACAATCCACAGCCAGCCAAACCGCTTGCTTTGGAAATCGCTTGATAAAGTGAAAAACAGGCCGCCAGCCTGCCTCGAGAGGCTGCCTGCAGTCTGAGAGCAGGCAGAAACTTCCAGAAATTGCCCGTCTCCTGGCAAAGGTACTCCAGGCTGGCAGGACGGCCAGAGGAGCAGACAGCTCAGCGTCTCGCAGCTGGCCCTTCCAGGAACCCGGCGAAGTTGCAAGGCCCACCTGGCACGGCCCAGGTGGCCAGCGGAGCCAGGAGCTGGGGCGGGGGGGTGGGGCAGCAGTTTGGGGAAGGCAGGTGACCTAGCCTGGTGTCTTAGTTTCCTACGGCCGCTCTAACAAAGGACCACAGATGGGTGCCCACACAGCACCAGTGTATTGTCTTACAGCCCTGGAGGTCAGAAGTCCAAAATCAGCTGCCCCGGCCTACGGTCACAGTGTTGGGAGGGCTGGCTCCTTCCGGAGGCTCTAGTGGACAATCCGTCTCCTTGCCTCTTCCAGCTTCCAGACGACACCTGCATCCTTGGCGCCTGGGCCCTTCCGGCACCTTCCAAGCCCGCGATGTATCACCTGCCTCTGTCACCATGCTGCTCCTTCATGCGTGGGCAAATCTCCCTTGCCCCCGCTTCTAAGGACTCTTGTGCAGGCACTGGGCCCACCTGGGGTGACCCAGGATCATCTCCCAAACGAAGACCCCTGCGTCATGTCCGCAGAGTCCCTTTTGCCACATAAGGAGGTAATAGTCCCATGGACACCTTGGGGGGCCATGACTCAGCCCACCACCCCTGGGTTCCCAGAAAGAGAGCCCAGGGCCAAGCTCACTACTGATCCCTTGCTGGGGTGGGGGCAACCCCAGGCTGGCAAGAGTGAGCGGGAAGGGAGGTGAGGCAGGTCCACCCCTGAGCTGACCACAGCTTCGGAAGAAAATCCATCAGTGCTCAGCCAGGCAGCCTCCCCCGCCTGTGGAGCCGTGGCCCTCTCAGCCACCCAGCAGGGAAGTGAGGGAGAGGCTTTCATTCTCTGGTGCTTTCTGGTCCTGCTTTGCCTGATGGGGCATGGACTTGCTCGTGCTGCCAGACCCTCTAATCAGCACACCCCATTCCCTGCAGCATGGCCCTTCAGCCGAATCCAGAATCCAGAAGAGCTGCGGTAGCCGAGCCCACAGAGGTCCCACTGGGCTGGCCCCGGATGCGGAGACGCTGCAGACCCCTCCACGGGGGCTGATGAAGGACAAGCAGCTGACCAGCCCTCACCCCGTGGGGTCTGAAACAGCCTGCGGGCTTGGGAGTGACGGCAGCACAACGGAGGCCGCTGGGGCCAGGTGGATCCGAGACGGGCATGAAGCAGCCCCCATCAGAAGGAAGGCGATCCGTTCATCTCACTATGCCCAGGGCCATGCATGGCACAAAACGTTCAGCCCGGGCTCAGCGAACAAGGTGCCAGATGACTAGACCCATTCAGGCCCGCACACATGGCTAACAGGTGTAACGGGGCAGTGGGGGGCGGGGTGCCTCTCCCCTCTGTCCTCATGTGAACGTGAGGACAGCACCAGCTCTCCTGGGGGTGTTTCAGGGAGGCGATGCTTGTGAACTCTCAGCTTTGCTCAAAGGCTGAAGAAGGAGAAAGCCGAAAGGTGTGTGTGGCGGTTAATCCTGTCAGCTGGACTGGGCCACGGAAGGCCTGGACACCGGATTCAACACTCCTTCTGGCTAGGTCTGCGAGGATGTTTCCAGAAGAGATGAGCACTTGAACTGGCAGACTGAGCAAAGCAGAGGAGACATGGATGACCCAGGCGGGCCTCACGCAATCCACTGAGGACCTGAATAGCCCAAAAACGTGGAGGAAGGTGGGATTCACCCTCCCGGGCCTGCCGGCTGAGCTGCACGTCAACCCTGTCCTCGGCCCTCCTGGCCCGCCCGCCTTGGAATTACGGCACCTGCTTTGCTGGGTGTCTGGCTGTGGACAGCAGATCGTGGGGCTCCAATCATGTAAGCCCATCTGTCATAATAATCATTACATCTAGATGTAGACAGATGGATAGACGGGTCCACTCTGTTGGTTCTGTTTCTCTGGAGAAGCCCAACTGATACAGTGCAAACCCTTTCTACTACTGAAACATCCCCCATAATAGTCTTTGGTGGCTCAAAGACAGGGTCACTTTCCTCACCAACATTCTTGTGTTCAGAGTAACAGAGTGAATATTAGAGGGAAAAAAGTTCTTAATAAAGTAAACCAGGTAACGTCAGTTGTTAGGAATCAAGGTTTTTGGGTGGGCCCTAACACGGGCCTTTTCAAGGTCAACTTTTACCAGGAGACAATTTGGCAAAAGCGTTCCTGATCCTGCACCAGCCCCCGTGAGAACGCGGTTCTGCGCCATGTCGGGTCCAACGGCGCCGACTAAGGTGGAGAAACGTTTTGAAGAGCACTTCTAATAGCCCGTGTCTGTGGCATGGACTGTCACGGACAGCGTCCTCAAAGCCCGGGGGTCACCTGTGTCCACCTCGGGCTGCCGAAGTGAAAGCTTTTCCATGGCCACCTGCTCTGGTGCGGAGCTGGGTCTCACGGGGCGAGGACGCTGTCAGCGCCCGAGCCTTTGCTCGTCCATCGGGGGGGATTAACTCTTGAAGCCCCATCATGGTTTAGATCAGAACAATCAAAACTGCAATCGGCAAACACACACAGATACCACAAATAAAGCCTCACCGCTGAGCCGGGACTCAGAAACCAGGCTAAGGAGACAGAAGCTGCCGTTGACACTCTGAATTAGCCACGGGGTCCCCAGCCCTCCCGTCCGGCTTCCCTGACCCCGGGGACCAGCTCCGGGGCCCACCCCTCACCCTCCACCCCCCTTCCCAGCCCAGCTGTCTGCCCACCACGGCCCAGAAGGAAGGCACTGACCGAGGTGCTCCTTACCTTGACCAGCTCCTTGAATTTGGGGTCATCCTTGGAGGTGGGGTCGATCATCGTGCGCTCCTCGTTCTCCTCTGCCGGGGAAGAGAGTCACGGTCAGCACTAGTGGGCGCGGCAGGGCTGTGGGGACGACCGACTCCCCTTGCCCGAAGTCGGGGAGAGGGACTGAGAGCAGAGAAGCCAGTCATTCCCTCAGTGGGTCACACACTGGGAGGACAGCACACACACGGGCTGAATCGGATCCGTGGGAAAAGCTCCTGGCAGCCGCTGTTAATAAATGCGTACACCGAGAAAGCTCCCTACTCCGTAAAATAGGATGAACCAAAAATTTAGACAAAAAATTGCAAAAAAAAAGGAAGGGGTGGATGATGTTTCACAATAAAATGTGTTCATGCCTCTTCTGTTTATTTGTTACCCGTTTTCCCTCCATGTTCAGGCCTCGATCTACAGGCATTGGGGCCCAGGAGCTGCTGCAGAGGGGCTGGCATGATAGTGAGGAAGAGGGGCTACACACGGGAAAGCCCCCCGGCGGCCCGACACCATCCAGAACAAAACTGGCCACGCCCGCGCACAAGGAGAGGGTGTGGGAGGCACCGCGGACCACACAAGGGGACGCAGAGGGGGAGGCCTCGGGACCTGAGCAGGGGAAGAGCCCGCAGGACACACAGGTGGCGATGACCAGGCTCCCACAGAGCTAGGGCCCCTGTCCATGCCAGTGGGAACAGAATGGCTTTGAGAGGACTGGCTTCACAATAGCAAATTTTAAAACCTCACTTAATGGAGAACTATTTTTGAGTCATACAGGTCTGATGCTTGAGAGGGACGCTCCAGGTAAGACACAGGAGAACACACAGGGGTCCCTTGTGATGTAAGGCCCTCAGCAGCCTCCCAGTGCTCCTGGGACCAAGGCCAGCACCCTCCATGTGCCTCCAAGGCCCTCTGCAGCCTCACTTCCTCAGCTGTCCCTGGCACTCTCCACCCGCCAGCCCTTCCAGCCTTCCCTAGCTCCTCAGCAAGCGTCACCACTGCCTGCCACAGGACCTTGGCACATGCTGCTCCCTATCTGATACCCTCTTCCTCTACTACACATCCCCTTCACCTTTCAGATCTCAGTTCCAGGTGCTGACCAGGTCAGTCCTTATCAAGGTCACACGAGCTTCAGGGACAAGCAGAACCTTATGGAACAAACTGAAGGACACCAACTCCCTTTGCCCAAGAGTGGCTATTTATAAAGATGGCAAAACGAGGAGGGTTAGGGCCCAGGGAAAGGCAAGTTCAAGGCATTATCGACAAAACAAGAGCCTGCCATGTGTTTAGGATAAACCTTCTAGCACCCCGTTGGTCTAAATCAGGGTTCTCAACAGGAGCAACTGTGTCCTTCCCCCACCCCAGGGGGCATGTAGCAATGTCTGGAGACATTTTTGGTTGTCCCAGCTGGTGGCACCTCATGGATAGAGGTCAGGGATGCTCAAACCCCACAAAACCCAGGATAGCCCCCACAGTAAAGAATTACCCAGTGCCAGATATCCACAGTGCCGAGATGGAGCATCCTGTTCTGTGTCCAGCTAATTTCCAGACCCACGAGCAAGTCCCCAGTTTCCCCTTAGAGAGGGTCACTCGGGAGCATGCTCTTCAGCCAGACTGAAGGTGACCAGCAGCATGTACAGTGAAGAGTCATGCTCTTCCAAAAGGAGAGGGGCCACAGTGGACCCCAGCAGGATCTCAGGGTCCTTGTCCAGCACTTGGCTTCAGGTCTGCCAAGCTGAACCTGTGTTTGCATTTCTCTGCAAGCTCTTGCTGGCCTGGCCTTGTCGTGGAAACCACAAAGGACGGACCAACCGGGACTTCCCTTTGAACCAGGGTTTAGAGATAAGCAGAATGTTCCACAACTGCCTTTCAGACTGATCAGATCCCAAAACACGCTTTAAGAAAAATGTGTCCAGGGGCGCCTGGGTGGCTCAGTCGTTAAGCGTCTGCCTTTGGCTCAGGTCATGATACCAGGGTCCTGGGATCGAGCCCCGCATCGGGCTCTCTGCTCCTCGGGAAGCCTGCTTCTCCCTCTCCCACTCCCCCTGCTTGTGTTCCCTCTCTCGCTGTGCCTCTCTCTGTCAAATGAATAAATAAAATCTTTAAAAAAAGAAAAAAAAAGAAAAATGTGTCCAGACTGTCACCTCATTAGTGCTGGCTGTGATGTGGTCTCAAGGAGGTGGGTACCGGGGCCTTCACCACTTGGTGGGTCCTACCCAGCAAGCCCATGGCCTCGGGACAGCTCTGGCTTACGCAGAGATTAGGGTGTATTAACTATGTTTCTTACTTTCTATATTTTCGAATGCTTTGACACCTTGGGGCCTGGGGACCTAGAGACACTGCCCCTCCCAGGGCCCGGGACACACCAATCAGGAGAGCCCCTAGAGCCCCCCGAGATTATCCCAACCAGCCAGTCCACACCTGCCTACACTGCCCCACCCCGTCCTTCCCACAAGAAAAGAAAGGCCGCGCCTTCCCCTCCCTCCTGCTTCCTGCCCAACCCTGGCGTGCCCCCACCTCGGGACTGGGCATATAACAAGCTGTCTTTTCAATGCTGTTCAACTCTCGATCCGTTGGCCTCATCGTACGTAACTACTAATTCAACCGACGTTTGAAATCAGACAGGCAGAAACTTACAAAGGAAGACTGAGTTTTCTTTCCTACCGACTTTTCTAAACATGACCTTGAGCTAAGAGCCCAGACTCTCGGATGCCACCTGGCGTGATGTCTGGTCACCAGGCCATCCCCCTGGTGCTCCTCCTCAGCCTCACCAGCCGGGGGAGCTCAGCAGCGTCACGACAGGGGTTGGCAGAGCCCACGGTACCTAGCAGGGTGTCTTCGGGGTGGACATCCGTCGAGGCGGGGGACATCGGCGAATTGATGGCATGTCTGCCTTCTTCCTGCAGGTCACTCACTGTCGAGAAAGGAAAACAAGGGTCAGCGTCAATGGAGTACCGTGGCCTTGCATGTCGGCAGTGGAAACACGCAGGAATCAACTCCTGCTTTTCAAGCATTTAACAAACATTCCTAAATGGCCTGTCGCCCAGAAAGAGTCCGAGCAAAAATGCTCCGAACTGAGAATTCGTTCTGCAGTGCTTCCCTCTGGCGCCAAGTATTTCCTGATGCCCGCCAAGCCCTGCCAGTCTGTTTCCGCTGCTCTTTGGAATACATGATTAAGACACGGAAGCTTCTGGATGCTTCCAGATCCACCCTAGCCTGCTGAGATAGACAAAGCTGGAACCGCAGCGACAGGGCCTGAAATGGCGGGCTCTCCGCTGCTCCCTGGAGAGCTGTGTCCTCAGCCATGGGATCTGGGGGTGGAGGCCGCTCCCAACGTGCACACAGGCAAGTCCCGAATTTAGAGCGATGCTATTGTCAATGGTCAGGTTCAAGGGAACAGAAGCCTGAGAGCAGGTAATGGCCAGCACTGGGGCAACAGAGCATGCAACAGAATCTAACCAACCTGACCCGAGGCTTCGAGCTGGAGGCACCATGACCTGCGGTGTGGACCACCAGCTGCTCTGTGTGTGTGTGTGTGTGTGTGTGTGTGTGTGTTGGGGGAACACTCAATAATCACAGGGTGCAAAGGGCTACAGGATCAGAGGCACAGCATGGATGCCAGGGGCAGAAAGGATCCTTTGCCCCCCAGGAAAACGCCTCGAGTCACATCTGCCAGAGTGTACCACCGGGACCCCCGGGGACCAACACCCTTGCCCTGTCCCACTGTTTCCTCTGGTGCCCACCTACTCCTGGAACTCCAGCGTCCAGCCCCAGGATCTGATTCAATGGGTGGGGCCTGGGCACCTGATGCTTTTGACAGCCCTGGTTGAGAGCTCTGGGCCACAGTCCCCCACCACACGCCACGGACTGGCCTCCCTATTGGTGGTCCCGGGTCACCGGTGAGCTCCGGCCTTCTCTTCCGTGAAAACTTCTCATACGTGAAAACCTCTTTCCTCTTCCAATACCAGAGTCACTGTGAACCGTTCACACCGCCTATCCCGGGCATCTGAAGAGTAACCAAGGGGACAGGGCCTGATGGCTTTGGAGCAGGCAGGCTGGGGTGGTACGCCCCAACTCTGCTAGTGGTGAACCCCAGGCAAGTCCCAGTCACCCCTCAGGGCCCCTGGGAGGACGAAATGATGATTGTCAGCTCTCCAGCCCAGAGCCAGGCACACAGTGGGCTCCGCGGACGGCCAGCCCTCTGCCCCGCGAGAGAATGCCCGCGTCTCACACCGGAAGGCCCTGAGATGAGGCTTATTACAAAGCAAACTCTCACATCCCCACGTCCCCTAGCAGCACGATTCACAAGAGGCAGCAGCACCCTAAGAGCCCACTGATGGGTGGGTGACTGAGCAAGAGGCGACCTACCCGTACGACGGAACGCTACTCACCCGTAGGAGGGAAGGCTGTCCTAACACCTGCTACCGCACGGATGAACCACAAGGGCAGCACGCCACGTGGTAGTCACAGTAGGACAAACACAGCGAGGGACCCAGAGTCATCAAGCCTCAGAGGTAAAGTCGGATGGCGGGGGGAGGGGGGTTTGTGTTTAACGCGGACGGAGTTTCCACGCTGGACGGTGAAAAGCTTCAGGAGACGATGGTGGCGTCACGCCACACCGTGAACGGACTTCATGCACACGCTCACAAAGGGTTAACATGATACATTTTATGTTATGTATGTTCTACCACAAAAAAAAAAAAAAAGAAAGAAAAGGAAAAGCTCTGCCAACAACATCCCGGTCTGGAAGTTGGAAGTCGTCCCCGCGGTCAGCCCCGCGCACGCACACCCGCCTCCCCAGGGCACGTCCTAGGAACAGACGGCACGCACAGCCGTCTTTGTATCCCTGACCCCTTAGCTTAACCCTGTGCGAGACACACACAAACGCTCAGCACCTTCAAGTGTGATGATGCAGAGGTAGGTTTTGGAGATGCCCCCGCCCCGCTCCCCCAGCAATAGTCCACAGCCGCCCACGGGGGGCCCAGGCCAGCTCCGAAAGCAGCGACCACATTTCAGCAATCGCTTTTACTGTGTAATGAGTTACGAGGAGCATCTTAGCCAGCAAAAAGCTTCCAAAGGCAGAAAAAGGAAAGCGGAAAAGGGGATCTTGCATTGTATACACGAGGAGCTCCTGAACCGGTGAGCGGGGTGTATGCGGAGACCCTGAACACCTAAGTCCCATTTCCCGGGCCAATATCACAGAAGGACAAAGAGGCCGGGGGGGGGGGTCCCTTGAGGTCCAGGTGGTCGGGGATGTGGTTATGTTCACAGCCCAGGAAAGAAGAAAAGGTGGAGGGCGGGACAGGTGAGTCATGACAACGAGCCCACAACTCGGCTCAGAAAGATGCCGCACGAGTCATGCTTTCACCGGGACACAGGCTGTGCGACGGGGGGAGGGCGGAAGGGTGGACACGCAGAAATGCTTCCAGGGGGCCCTGCTGTCTGATCTCAAAGACACGGGGAGCAGGGGAAGAGAAAGCAAACAGCATTTTCAAAGCACAGAAATTGGGTCACATGGAAACAGAAATTTCCACTCTGCCCTTCAACATCAAAGATAACACTAAACAGGACCCGAGATTTCTCGACCTTAATAAACGAGAAACGCTCTCACAGAACCGCCCGGGCTCTGGCTCAACACCACATTCCAAAGGAGCGTGTTGTGTGCAAAGCTCTGAGGGAAACAAGGACAGGGCCAACGCTGACGAGCCCGGGTCTGTGACCACAGAGCCAGGGGTCCAAATCCCACTTTACCACACGCGGGCGCGTGGCCTGGAGGGGTCCCTTCACCTTGCCAAGCCTCAGTTTCCCCATCTGTAATATGGGGGTGACAGCACTCCTCAGGGAGTTCTGAGGACTAAGTGAGACCATGAGTGCTCAGCTCCTGGTTCAGAGCACAAGCTCTGTGAAGGTGAGGAACGGAGATGGGAAAGCAGGCTCCAAGAGAGGGACAAAGGAATGAAGGTGAGGAACGGAGACGGGAAAGCAGGCTCCAAGAGAGGGACAAAGGAAAGAGTGGAGAAGGGGAGGGCGTGCCTCTCCCGCACCCCAGGAAGAACCAGGGAAGGCTTCCTGGGGGAGGCAGCAATTGAGTGCAGCTTTGAAAGATGGCAAGAATCTGGAGAAGGGACTCTGGGACTCTCTGCAAAGCATACAGGCAACAGATCGGAGCCTGGACTCTGGAAGCCCACCACGCAGCCACATCGATGCTGAACCACGGGAGGGTTCGACAGATACCTCTTCAGGACTCTATTTCTCAGAGCCTGCGTTCCCCAGGGGACACAGCCCCGTCACTGAGGACCTTTCTGTCTATATCTGATTACCATCTTCCAAGGGTCAGTCTGACATTTGGAAGGAGGGGCTCCTCTTGAACCATGGCTTCTCCCTAAGAACCCCACTCTGCCAGTTTAGTGGCTTTCCGTTAATCCCTGGAATGTTCTTGTTTTTAAAGTACTGGTCCATTTGCCAGAAAGCCGAACACTTCAAAGACGCAAAATGCTGGCTGCCTTGAGTCACGGAGAAAGATCCGCTCGCCTGGGAGAGCCAGCGTCTGGTGCGCACAACGGGTGTGGACATTCAAACGGACGGGGGCTCGATGCCATGAGGCTGAGGACACACTGATTTCCTGAGTGCGTGCCATTGTTTTGAGATGAATGCCCTTGTCCACACAAAACCTGATAGCCAGCCACGAGGAAATCCATGGCAAAGGTTCCCGCTGCACCCAAGTCCACCTCCCAGGGGTGCCACTGCATGGCCATGGGCTGCACAGGGGACACGAGGCTGAGGGAAAAGCCAGGAGGTTGAGAGGAAGGATGGAGGCCAGGTCAGAAGACAGGGCCGGGGGGGGGGGGGGGGGGCGTTTGATAGCACAAGTGCCCCTTTGGGGATGGCCACCCCTCACTCAGCGGGGCAGAGGGCAGACCGGGACATGCAGACGGCAATCACGTCTTACAAGCTTTCAGAAAAGCTCAAATTTAAGATTTAGTGTGGAATCTCCCAATTTATAAATGTAAGCACATCGTTCCAATTCTGTGGACCAACCCGGGGCCATCAGTTTGCAACGTCAGGTCGCAGTGAATGTACAATCCACGTTCCCACCCATCCGTGGGAAGTGGACAGAGGGCCACTAATGTTTCCTGAGTGCCCACTACGCACCAGGCAACTTCCATGACATCCATTCATCGCATCTCCTAACAAGTGAGGGAGCGGCTGGGTCCTAGCAGGGCCAACACCTGTTACATGTGAAGGCACCTGATATACACCCCCCAGTGAGCCCCAGAGTCAGCACTGAACCCGGTTCTACGTGGTCCCGCACCTCACTATGCCTGGCTAAGTCCTACGCACCTTCAAGCCTCAGCTTATTGGCAACCTCCTTCAGGAAGCCCTCCTGGGTGCTCCCTTCCCAAGCTGGGCTCCTCTCTGCCAGCTCACATCACACAGCCGTCCAACTTTCTCCTTCCTGGACCGTCTGCCCACCCACACCAGCACTAGCTCAGCTCCTGTGCACTGTAGGTCTTCATATTTGAGGACCAGTACAATGGAAGGCTTCGAACCCTGGAGCCGGTCTGCTGGTTTCAGATCCCGGCTCGACCACTGATGAGCTGATGATCCTGGGCAAGCTACTTATTTGCTCTGTACTTCAGCTGCCATCTGTGAAATGGGGGCACCCCTCAGTGAGAGATTACAAGACTCAATGAGGTGCTGGCATGCAGTAAGGGCTCAATAAATGCTAGCTTTTAGCATCTGCTGGATCGATGTATACAGGCATGTTTCCAAAGCCCGTTCCTTTTCCATCACCCCACCCAAGGACTGGGCAAGGCTCAAAAAAAAAAAAAAAAAAAAACCTCTCCTGCCTGGAATTAGAAGCACATAAAAAGGAGGAAAGAACTGGAAACTAAAACCTCAACACTTGAAAGCATCTCATAAAGAGCCTGCCATTTGCACCCCAGGCCAAATGCAAAGGTTCCATCTTTGATTTTTTTTTTAATCTTTTTCTTTGTATGGGTTTCATTTATTTATTTATACCCAGGCTCCTTCCAAAAAAACAGGCTTCTAGGCACCTTGTTTTTTTTTCCCTTTGACATTCTTGAGAACGCATACCCTGAAACTGAAACCGCCCGACTCACAGAGCAAGGTCACCGTCAGGGACACGTGAATCTAAACTTACACAAAGGCTTCTCGACCTCTCGTTCCACGAGGGGCGCCGGGGCAGGAAGGGGGATCGCAAGGCACCCCCTGCAAAGATGGGGTGCAGGGAGCCACGGGGGGCTCACCCGCGGGGCTTCGTGGCGGATACAAAGCCCTGCCGAGGGGTGGGCTGCGGCCTCGGACGCTAAAGCAGTGACAATTCCATTTTCTGACATTTCAACACAGCCATGATGTTTGCCCACCTATGGAGACTTTTTTACGCATAGCTACGCTTCTTGGTTTTCGTGCAGAACAAAAGATCAGGAGGAGAACTTTCCGCAGCACCGTGGGAACCGGATCAAAGAGAAAGCCCCCACAAAACAGCACGTCACCTGATCCACGTCTACAAGAGGGGCCAGAAAATGGCAGGAAAGCTGCCTCGGCTCTGGACGCTTACCCGCCCGGGTCTAGACACACCCACTCCCAGGCCGGGCCGGTCCTCAAGGGAACGGAGAGGTCCTTGGAGTTGCCAGGAAAACGAAGGGAGGGGAGAGGTGCATGTGCCCCCAAGGGCCGGGCTAGGGCAGTCGGGGGGACAGAAACTTCCCGGTGCTTAGGAAGACCCAACCGTGAGGCTTTCCCGGCCTCTGCCCAACAGTGAGGGCTTCTGTCCGTGCTCAGAGGGGTCGTTTCTCCGCAGAAGTCAGAGTTGATCACAATAATGAAATTCACCAGCCATGGAGCTCCTCATTCAGTGGTTCTGCTGAAAGTGAGTCCCGTTGTATGGCACATGACGATCTCACAGCTCCGTTGAAACAGGGCCCAGGGAAGATGTCCCGCAGAGCGGACCGGACCGCTGGGGGAGGGGGGACCACTCTTTCTAATCTCCGAAGAGACAGTGTTCACCCCAAGCTATGATCACCACATGGGGTGGGGAGTTCTTTCCGGAGCTACCATGCTTGCAAAGGCCTTGGAATGTGAGGCCGGGTCTTTCCCGGGAGGTTATGATGTCCAGGTTCAATCTCCACGATTCTCAGGATTCTAGCGGATGGGTGGCAGCATCCGGCCTGGAGTCAAAGGCTCTGGGACCTGGCGTCCCCAAGGAGCGCAGCTGCCCTTCCCGACCCGGATGTGGGACAAGAGGGAAATTACTTTCCGCGATCCGCGAGGGAAAACATACAAGAGAGAGCCTCTTGACCTTTAAAGTGGCAGATCCGGTTTGTTTTCGCTGCGGAATGGAATCTGAGGATGCTGGCCCATCATAAGGAGCTCGGTGTATTTATGTGTGTTTAACTCGCGGTAATTTCTCAGCTGAGGATGAGTGTCTGAACCATGCTGACAACACCATAGGAATAAGAAAGTCCCAAGACTGTGGCCCACACCGTAAGGATGGCTCAGCCTGACATCTGATTTATAGGGTTTGCTCTGCTGGGGCACGAGTTTCCATCCCATTTCTCAAGACGAAATAAGTTTCGAGGCTAAAATAAATGTGTGAGCATTTCAATAAAGCAAAATCCAAAGGGGGTCAGCGGGCGTTATTGACCCCGACATCAAGAGCTCTCAGCTGAAGATCTGACCTGTTGAGGCAGCGGCAAACCTCGGGTTCAGCAGGCTGCTGATCTAATGAACGCCGGTCAAAGGCCACCTCCGCGTTGGCACTTGGCCAGGCACTAAGGGGACAGGAGAACAAGACGGACGGGGCCTGCTCTCAGGCCGCCGAGGGTCCGGGTGCCGGCCCCAGATGGAGGGGAAGGACGTGCCTGGCCCCTTCCACCCCACAGCCTGGCCTAGCGCCCAGTACAGAGAGGCTCTAAAGGAGTAAATGCATGATTCCCCCAGTGCAATACATACCGTGCTGCTTTAAAAACAAAACAGCAGGATATTTATGCAAACAACACAATGAGAAGCCCCGAACTATGTATTTCTAGGTGTACGCATCTACATTCGTAGAGAAAAGAAGGAAAGGCTCCACTCCCAAATGACAAGAGCATTGTCACCTCGAAGGGACGAGGGCGGAGGGAAGGAGGAGACAGAAAGGCTGGGCCACAAGCATGTTCCTACATTATTGTGAGATGAAATCAAAAGAAGGAACAAGAAACAGACATTCTGGGAGGAGTCAGTGCCCCCGTGGGGCCCACAGCCCGCGATAGCCAATCCTACAGGGAAGGAGGCCTGCCGGAGCCGAGCCTGTCCAGGCCACAGACCCGGGGCTTCCCTGCAGGACGGCCTGCATCAAAAGAGCGGTGTGTCTGCTGCAGAGCCCCGAGGAAGTCACAGAGGGCCATGCGCCCATGACTTCGTGTGCAGGCAAGGGAGAAGCAGCGAGTTTTGGGGGTGAAGGAATGGATCTCCCCCAGGCAATTCTGTCATCCCCTCCAGGCTCTGGGAAATGCTTTTGCTGGATGCGAGAGGCATCTACACAGCTCAGAACCTTGGAATCCCCTGTCCCCAGCACTGTTTGAAGCCCATCTGCTGCTCCTCTGTGTTTTTACTGAACAGATCATTCCATGGCCTCTGGCTTAGGGGACCCCCGGGAAGTGCGTGGTTGCCTGGGTCAGCGTGGGAAAGGTGTGGAGGGGAGCTGAGGGGCCGCATCCTCAGGGAACCCTGCGGGATGAGACAGGACCGGCCCTGAGACAACACCGTGGATATCCCAGTCACCGCCTGGATGCCGGTCATGTCCCCGCTCCCATCGTAAGCCAGAGCCCGCCCAGGGGCCTCTGCTAACCATGCACCCTCCTGAGCACTCAGCCAGGTTCCCAAACTTCAATGCACTTAGGATCCTCTGGGCTAACAGGCAGATTCTGATCCAGCAGGTCTAGGCAGGGTCCAAGACAAGGTGTCAATAACCAGCCCCAAGGCGATGTTGCTGATGCCGGTCGGTGAGCACTGGCCATCAACACCTAGAACGGTAAGAACTTAGTAGACATCCTACCCTGCCTGCTCCTGAAATCCAAACCGGTGAGCGACTTTCATGCTCCTTTCAGAAATGAAGACAGGGGTCAAGTTTCCACAACTTTCTACCTGGCCAGCACCTGCCACAGAGGTTTCCCTCCCCAGGAAGGAAGGAGATTTACTGGGCACACCCCACACGTGCTGTCAAGCGACGCTCCCCCTACAGACGAGGTCTCTAAAACACTGAGCCACGTCCAAGCTGGCCCAGCAGTTAGGGATGGATCCGACCCACCCAAGGCCTGCGGTTCCCCAAACCACACCATCTTCCCGCTTCCAGTGGGATCAGAGGGAAATACAGATCGTTTGCTGCCTGTGGGGAGAGCCCAGAACTTCAGTCCTTCTCCGAACCCCTGTTCTCGATCTTGAGCCAAAGGCAGAGCTGCCTGTTTCGGCAGCAATAATGAAGGAGTTCATTTGCCACCCCGGTTTCTCCCAAGACCCTCTTTTTCAAAGGGCTGGTTCCTACACCCTAGGAAAATGGGTTCAATAGCAGAAATGTCTCTAGGATGCGGGGGGGCAGGGGGTGCTTGGGATTCTCCCGGCAGCACTGCCAGCCTCGGGGGACACGGCAAGCAACCCGGAAGGAGAGAGAAATTCAGAGAGGGAACCTCACAGCACAGCTCTGACCTCACACAAAGCCACTGCAAATGATAACCTGATTCTGGAGCCAGAAGGCCGAAGGCGGAAGGCCCCCAAACACATGCACACGCAAAGAACACAGAGGGAGGAAGCAAGAGGCTGGAGAGGACCCTCCTCAGATTCTCCATCTTGTGTCCTGTCCCTGGGGCAGCCGTGGGGAGAGAGGAGGAACCTGTCACCAGGACGGCCACTTGGCCTCCCATGGGCCCCGCCGTGGCCTCTCTCCTTCTTTGGTGACTGTCCTGGACTCGGCTATTTCTCCTCCCCAGCACCCTGTCACCTTCTTTTGGTCAAACCAGAACCCAGCCTTCCCTTGGAGGGAACCAGCACATACCCCTCATTAGCAGGCGTTACAATCCAGGTGGGGACCTGCCCCCAGCCCCAGTGTGGAGCCAATGCGTTCGCTGCACTCCCCGGAACACAGGTATCAAGTCAGGAATGGGTTTGGCCTGCTCAGAGTCGACAGCTATAAGACCGTACTGGGAATGCAGAATGAGGCGGGCACTTTGCCCCAGTGGCCTTGACCCAGCAAGGACACAGGTGGAAGCTGCACCATCATCCTACCACCAAACAGAACCTGGAAATGAAGGCACTGCATGGACAGACCCGAGAGAACAGTTTGGCCACACCATTTGTGTGCTAGATCAAGCCTTACCTGAGGCCAGACCCCGTGGCCCTTTCTGTCAAAAGGCACCAGTGAATTCCATTTTGTTCTTAATCCACTTTGAGTTTTCTGTCATTTGCAAACAGAGTCCTCTCTGAGGCAGCAGTCCTTCTGGCACGCAAAGCTAAGCATGTCCCTGGTGTAACCCACAACACGGCTCCCTCCAGCTCCAGGGTAAAACGCAAGCTCCCCCAAACACTTGATGAGCAGACCCCACTTCTCAACAAGCTGCAGCTCCTGACTTCCACACACACCTTCTAACGAGGCCATCCCAAAACCAGTCATGTCTGTCACATCTCTGCCCCAACTGTCCCCACCACCAGAGATGCCCTCCACTTTCTATCTGGCTAACTCCACTCCACCCCCTAGATTTGTCTGGATGGCACTCTGCACTCGGGCCCCAGACGGAGTGAGGGTTCCTCCTCTGGCTCCCTACAGCTCCCCTTGCCCATGACAACTACAGTCCTTTACCCCCTGTCGGTGCAGCTGCGGGGTGGGCGTGCCTCCCTGCCCCCACCCAGGAGTGCACGGGGGCTGGGTGCTGCTCAGGACCATGGCCTCACAGGCCGCACAAAACCTGACACGTGATAAGCACGCAATAAATATTTGTGGGATGAATGAGTACTTGTTTACGTAGACAAAAAGGAGCTGAACGGGAGAATTCAGGTAAGAGACGCAAAGTCAGGAGAACAGGGAACAGACTGTTCTTGCAAAACATGCCACCTCCAGCCACTTAATTGGGTGGAAAAGGAGAGTTTCCATTAAGGCTTACATTAGCCCGGCAGTCGTGGGTCACCAAGGACCCAATTACTGCGATGTGGCCGCGGGGAGGGTGAGGGCTCAGAGGAAGGATTCTGCTCTGCAATTAGGGACTTATTGGGATAAGCTGCCTCTGGAGCCTCATTCCCAAACCTCATCGGCTGGGGCACGCGTTGCGACCACCCACCTGCTGCAGGCATCCGGAAGAGAGGCCAGCGAGAACAAAGCCATCCACCCATCTCCAGGAAAGTAGGTCTTCTGAATACCAAAAGTTGCTTAAGTATAAAAACAAAAAAGGCTAGGGACGCCTGGGTGGCTCAGTCGGTGAAGCGTCTGCCTTCGGCTCAGGTCATGATCTCAGGGTCTTGGGATCGAGTCCCGCATCGGGCTCCCTGCTCACCAGGGAGTCTGTTTCTCCCTCTCCCTCTGTCTCTTCCCCCTGCTCGTGCTCTCTCTCTCAAATAAATAAATAAAATCTTTAAAAAAAAAAAAACAAAAACAAAAAAGGCTAGAGCTCAGAAGCTGCTGTCAAACAGACAATTCCCCGGCCCAGATCAGGCCTTTTCTTCCCCTTTGCCCTGGGTGATCAGAAAAATGCGAGGACCATAGAGAAACGCTTTGTCTGTGGGAAGGAGAATAGGAAGAAAGTGTTCTGGGTGAATGTGAAATGTCAGGTTTACCATATAAACCACCTGGTGAGCAGAAACCAGGACACAGGAGGGGCCTGGGCTTCTCGCTCATAAAGGATGACTGATCCTGTAGGGACAAGGGGACAACATGGCCGGTGGCTCAGGTGGAGAGCAAGTGGGTCAGCTTATTCAAGTCACCTCCCAGATGCAGCAGGTAGAATCCTCAGGGGCCAGATACAGCGGCTGGGGCCGCACATGGCCGGCGTCTGCTCTAGTCTCTGCAGGTCTCAGCTCCGGGTCCCTCCCGTCCAGTCCACCTCCCACACTGTCTCAAGACTTCGTCCCCGGAACACAGCCCATCAGTCATTCCTCTGGCCGCAGACCGTCCCCCACCTTCCACTGCCTCACCACCCAAAGCCCAAATCCCTCCCCATGGCATCCCACCCCAACCCTCCAAAGGGTCCCTCATCCAAAGCCCCCCAAGCCCAGGACGGGTGACGTACAGGCAGAATAGAGAACCCACAGACTCTTGGGCACATGCTTTATCTCCTTCTGTCTTTTACTGTCTCTCCACTGCAGGGGGATAATAACCAGACACGATCCTAAGGTTATCGTGACAACTAATTTAACAAGAAGCAGCCAAGCGGTAATTTGGGGGTCTCCCCTTCCTATCCCACCATCAGCGCCTGCACTGGGTGACAGGGAGTCACCCGCCTGACACGCTCACCCAGTGCGCCAAGTACTTGCAAGGCTGTGAGGTCCAGGGGCGCCTGGGTGGCTCAGTTGGTTAAGCAACTGCCTTCGGCCAGGTCATGATCTCGGGGTCCTGGGATCAAGCCCTGTGTCGGGCTCCCTGCTCAGCGGGGAGTCTGCTTCTCCCTCTCCCTCTGTGCTTTCTCTCTCAAGTAAATAAACAAAATAAAATCTAGGGGGTAAAAAAAGGCTGCAAGGTCCGGCCATGAACTCACAGCCAGCCCCTGTGCTCCCGGTTACGACCGAGGGGGTGTGTGAGTGTCTCACTACCAGACTATAGACTCCCAGAGGCAGAGGCCAACCCCTACCACCCCTGTGCCCCCAGAGGTGGGCCCAGCACAGAGCAGACATGCCCACCTGACGGCACCGAGCCAAACCAGACTCCGGAAGCCTCGGGTATGTATAAGTATCGAGGGGTAGAACGGCCTCATAAGCTAACTGTTCAGGTGATGAGGGGCCATGTCACCGATTCTCAAAAAATCCAGACATCGAAACATCCATCTCACTGCACATCAGGCATGATCTAATCTCAAAGATCCTTCATGTTCGGCTCAGGCATCACCGCAAACATCTTCATATGGTGGCTGAGCATTTAAAACAGACACTAATTAGGCTGAATTATAACAGAACCCCAACTCTACATAAAACATCAGGATGGCAGCTGGATGGTGCCAGCAACACGTGTGACCCCCCCACACACACCACCGCCACCACGCTAATTCTGAAAAATCCAGAGTGCCTCCCAAAGCACCAACAGGGAGCCGAGGCCAGCCACC
Organism: Neomonachus schauinslandi; assembly: GCF_002201575.2. Classification (NCBI taxonomy): domain Eukaryota; kingdom Metazoa; phylum Chordata; class Mammalia; order Carnivora; family Phocidae; genus Neomonachus; species Neomonachus schauinslandi. The sequence continues at coordinate 5,519,588 of NC_058407.1, forward strand.
GTGCATGGTGACTGGCGACCAGGAGAAGAAAGCCACAGGAGGCTCAGCAGCATGGCTCAAGTGACTCACAGTGAAATCAAAATGCAGCCCCACGCCAGGAGCAAAGGATGGTGGAGCGGGGCTCCCCCAGGCAAACGTGCTTCTCTGGGTATGCACAAGAGCCCCGGCTTCCCTAGGACCTCGAGGGCCACCATCACTTAATTGGCGCTTGTTGGCATATGTTATCTGATGAACAGCCGGACCCACGTCCCTGAGGCCAGCCTCCCCAGAACCCCAAAAGGGCCATCCAGTTCTGCCTCCCGCTTTCTCAGTCCCCCGCTTAGCACAAACGCCTAGCAATCACTGCATCCTGGCTGCATGCATGCTAATCTGGATGTGATGTGTGTGCTCTGTTCCCTTGATTTGGGGAAGGTGCATTTATCACATTTCCACCAATCAATTGTGCCGGGTTTTGGTGAGGACGTGGAAGCAATTTTAATCACTGGTCATGAAAATCCGTCATGAGTTAACAAAAAGGGAGAGAGAGTCTAAAATAAGCAGAAGGTGGGGGCAGAGGGCTGACACCACCCCCAAAGAAACCCAGAATTATCAAACATGCCACATCGTTGTCTCCCCTTTGTGCTTATCGGCTGTGGCCACGGCCCCCATGGAGCCAAACGGTGCGGGGTGCCCCACCAAAGCAGGAGGTTACAAAATCTGCTGATCATTTCCAGGAGCGGGCGAGCCCAACGAGCTTAATGCACCAGGAGAGAAATGTGCTTAATAAAGAGAAAACAGAAATGGCAATGCAGAAGTCAGCCTGGTAAAGTAAGTTCGGTGGGTCCCTGTGCTGCAAACTCATATTAATTAATCTGATCAGTAATGTCCCATCGTATTCAGGGAAGTCCAAAGCGTGTTCTGCTGAGAAAATAAGATTAAATCATTAAGTCGTTAAAAAAAAAAAAAACAAAAACGATTCTATGTGCACCTGCCACCAGAGACCTGGGGGGGAGGGAGGGGGACCAGAGAAGGGGCTGAGGAAACGGCGGCAGCATGGTGCCCTCTACTGGCCTATCTCCACCAGCAGAAGCAAGACCAGACCCAATCTGCAAAGGTTCTATCCGAACTAAAGAATCCGGCCTGCTGGGCAGATGGGCACCTTCCAACGGGGGCAGTCCTGGTGCTGGCAGCTGCGTCCTCACCTGAGACACTCTGGAGTCCAAAGCAGCATTTCGGGTGGCCCATCTGGGCAAGCACAACCCCACCCTCGCTCAAATGGATCCAACACTCCGGGCAACAGAGGAAAGGGATCTTCACAACCCGCCGGGGTTCCTGGAGACCAGCCTTTGGAGGGAAAGCCCCAAAGGAGTAGCTAGGGGCCAGAGGCCAGTGGAGACTCCCTTGCAGCCAGCCAGACGAAGCGAGGTTCCCCATCGCACCCCACACAATCCCAGTGGGCCCCGTCCCACTGCTTTCTTTTCAAGCACGGTCACATTTGAGGCACATGCATGCACCTGTTGCTGGATGCGTGTCCACAGTGGTCTGGAAGGGCAGATGCACGGGGCCTGGCCCAGAGGAGGTACTCGATGACAGACAGCACGTTAATGGTGAATTCGTGGACGAATGAACAAGGGAATGTTTCAGGACCCGAACATTCCCCTCCGGTGTTCCTCTTTGGAACTCGTAGGAGCTGTTTTCTTTCGGGGCCTCTGGGCCCCGCTAAATAACGCCCCCCTGCCCCCAAAGATGTCTCCATCCTGATCCCTGGAACCTGTAGCTCTGCAAGGCAAAAGGGACCTTGCAGATATGATTAAGTCAGGGATCTTGAGACGGGGAGTGATCCTGGTTATCCAGGGGGGCCCAAAGAAGTTGCAAGGGCCCTTCTAAAAAGGACACAGGTGGCGCTGTGAGCAATGAGACAGCAGAAGCAGCGAGAGAGGCGAAGACACTGCACTCTTGGCTTTGCAGATGCTGGGCGGGCCCCACGCCAAGGAACGCAGGCACCTGGAGAAGCGGAGAAGTCGAGAAAATGGATTCTTGCCTGGAGCCTCCAGAAGGAGCACAACCTTGCTAACACCTGGATTTTAGGACTTCAGACCTCAAGAACTGTAAGTCTGTGTTGCTTTAAGCCACTAAACTTGTGGTAATTCATTACAGCGCCCAGAAAACTCAGACAGCCCCAAGCTCCTCCATGCCATTTCAAAAGGCCCAGAACATTCTTTGCACCTGTTTTACTGAGCACCTACTGTGCGCCAGACCCCAGGCTGAGCCCCAATGACACAGCTGTTATTGAAACAGGTATGGCCTCGGTCACACGGGCAGAACAAACATAAACGAGCACACAGGGAGGAGTCCAACTGACGCTGTGGACAAAAACACAACTGTCCCCGAGCATTGCGGGTCACGCGCATGTGACGATGAGGCCCGAGAAGACTGGCTTCTTGACGGCAAATCCACTAACACGTCTTGCCTTTTACCTTTATGCAGAAGGAGCAGGATAGGCTCGTGTCCACGAGATCCAGGTGACCCCTCCCCCAGGGGCTCCTCAGAGGGGCCAGCACAGCAGCTGACGGGGCCACCGCACTCCCCTCCTCCCGCACCTGGCTACTGAACAGGCTCACAGGGAGCAGTCGGGGATGTGCTAAGCCCCTGACCTTTCTGGCCACAGCTATGACCCACCGCCTCCCAGGGCCTGAACCTTCTTGCCTGCTCTCCTCCCAGAGCACCTGCCCTAGGCATCTTCTCAGACCCACCTCTGTTGCTCCAGGTCTCAGCCCCCAGGGTCCCAGGCAGCAGCCCCAGCCAGTTTGAACCCATTCTTTCTCGAGGTCATAGTTCAAGTGGCTATACACAGTAAATGCACCAGCCCAGATGTCAGGGTCCTCGCCAGCCTCACGATACACCCAGTAGCAGGATCATGTTAGCACGCCGCTGAAGAAAAGGATACCCGCCCCCTCCGCGGCTTCACCCACGCGGGCCCCAACCTGAGGACATTGGCGGGGCACAGGCAGGGGGATGGGTAGGGAGGAGGAGGACTCAGGTGAGGCAGGTCCCATCAGCCTACCCATCTGGCTGTGACTTTGGGCAAGGTAACTTCTCCCAGCATTGTGCCAGGTACGTTCAACACAGCATCTCCTCCGAAATAAGGATTAACACAAGGGTTGTAGGACACGGGGCAGGACGGGGGCCCGGAACTCCAATCCACAGCTCCCCACCATGCATTCAGGGAGCCGGGTGTTTGCACTTACATCACCAAGCCCGACTACCATGCCCGTATATCACCAAGCCCGACTACCATGCCCGTATGTCTTTTCTAGACTCCTTGAACTGCCCTAGTTGTGAAGTTCGAGTGCCTGCAGATAGCAGTGTCTCTGAAGCCCCGATCCACAAACTGCCACCTCTTCATTCTCAAGTTCCCTTCTGGTGTCCCATTCCACCCCCAACTTGAACCCCTCCCTCCTTCCGCAAGGGTGGCAGGAAAGCGACGGCCTGCGGGGTGGGGACAGAGATGACTGGGCCTGGCGCCCCAGAGGAAGGAAGCCTGCCCACCCCACATGCTCCTGCAGGAGCTCACGCAGGCTCCCCACTGCCAGGACGGGGCTACCCCTGCAGACCAGGAGACGGAGGCTCTACAAGCGGCGACCTGCCCAAGGAGAGGCAGCCAAGTGCTGACTTTCATCCTGGAACCAAGTCTCCCCAGCAACAAAGCGCTCTCCCACCAAATAGCAGACAAGGGGAGTCACAGGCATTTAAGAAGTCCTAGAAAGGTCTTACAGTCCTGGATCCCTGTAGGTAGGTAAGAGCGCAGGGAGGAGGGAGAGGGGAGCCAGGACACAAGGACAAAGGCAGGGACACCGAAGGAGCGGCGGTGCCTTCTGGGCACCGGGGATGGCGATAGGGGGTCCTAAGTGCAGGGGGCGGGCACCCTCCCTTACCCCCATTTTACCGATGAGGAAGAAAAGGAATGGCCAAGGCCCCAAGGCCAGTAAGAGATGGAGCTAGGACTCGTATCCTGCCATCCCACTAGCTGAGTGTCCAGAATAAATGCGTGCCCATTGTCGTGAGCCCCGTCACAGCTGCCCCGCCCCCCGCCCTCATGCGTAGCAGACCTCGAGCCTGAGGAGGTGACAAACACACCGATGACCAGCATTATTCCAGAAAAGGCCTCTGGGTGCCAAGCAGAGCAGGCTGGGGGTGGGGGGCAGGGGAGTGTGGGCAGGTGGCCCTGGAGCCACAGAGGAGGGGGCACACTCAGGTCGGTCCCCAAGCTTTGGGAGCCTGGGGACCCTTTCCTAACCAAGAGTTTCATAGACTTCCACCTCCATCGGCAGCTGTGCTTTCCAGGCAGAAAGCACGTGTTAAACTAGCTCGTGGACATCCCGCAGAACCTGAGGAACTGGCGAACAGCAGGGCACGGATGAGCAAGATGTGCGTTTGTTTGTCCCCATCATTTCTGGTCCCCAAGCAGGCTCCACTGACCCACCTGGGCGTTCCCAGGTCTGGTAGGGATTCAGCCCGGGGTCAAGGGAGCAGAGGAAGCAGTGGGTGAAGCAGAGCTAAACAGAGGACTTTTTCTGCAGAACTTCTCAGAGCCTTGACTGTGCTCCTGCACCTCATGACTCTCCCAGGGGATGGGCAGTGCACGCAGCTACCCAGCGCCTCAGTTAGAAAGGCCTAGAGCAAGGTCCCTCTGGGCCTGAGGGGAGGGTGGCAGGGTCTGCCCCTCAGCCAGCCGCCAAGCCCTTCCATCAGCCATCCATTCCCACACCCCTCCCCACCCCACCCCTGCACGGGAAGAAACAGCGGCCTCGTTCAGCCGCTTTCTGCTCCTTGCGGTAAGGTCTTCTGTCTCTGAAGAGCTGCCCCGGAGTGAGCAGAGAGCCTCCCTGCATCCAGTCTCCATAAGCACCTCCTTCAACTGCTGGTTCCTCCTCCAGAAAGGCCCCCACACCCCTGCAAAAAGCCTGCTCAAAACAATGTGAGTGATTAAGACACAGGCAAAAAATCAGCCTGTGACCTCCTTGAGGGAACGGCTCCGATCTTGGTCACCTGAGGACCTAAGCCCCAGTGTCCCTTTTTTTTTTTTTTTTACCAGGCAGAGCCCAGGGAAAATGTGTTTGTTACTCCACAGGGCAGGGAAGGAGGATCTGTTGGGAGCTTTCTCCGTGTCAGGGGCACAGGGGCCTCCGAATAGCCACCATCTTACTGTCCTCAGAAGGCCCCAGGGAGATGGCCTTCAAGCTGAGGTGAAGAGCTCCAATTGCTGTGTGACCTTGGCCAGCTTAGTTAGCCTCTCTGGGCTTCGGTTTCAACTGTGAAGTTTTACGAGGATCGCACGAGGCGCATCACCTGTCCCGCTATCTCCTTCCCAGGTGGAAAGACAGAGCATCGGGGGGACTACGCCAGCTAGCATGATCGGAGCTGATACCGAGCAGGCCGGGCTCACGGCTGCCTGCTCAGCGCGAACACCTTCCACGTCCGCTGCTCCCCAAGAAAAGACCGAACGAATCGTTTATCCAGTGGTGACAACAAGAGCCAGATCCTGGCCAAGATCAGCCAGTTAAAGGGGAAAGACAAAACCAAAGGGTCATTAAAAAGAAATCCATCATGTCACGTAGCCCCTAAAAGCAGCATCATTGTAATTTGTCCCTGAAAACATTCCAAACGCCATTCTTCTAGGCCCAAAGACCCACATGAACCCCCCCCAGCCCACCCCGGGCGACAGAAATGTCCGGACACATCGCAGCGCACACAGCAGGCTCCTGTCCATCGGAGCCAAGGGGAGATTCCCAAGGACCCTCTTACCCCACCGTCCTCACGCCAACGTCCTCGTCCCCTTCCCAGTAAATCAAACGGCCAGCCCAGGGCCCATTCTTGTCTAAACAACCCTCCCCCATAAAGCAGAGCAGAAATTAGGGCCAGCCCCAGGTTTGAGTCCTGCTGAAAATGGTCAGAAAACGGGGCACTCACTGGCCGGGAGGGGGTGCGGCTGGAGGGCGCGTTAGAAACGCAGATGAGCGCCAGGCCGGCGGGCACGGGGCGGGCACCCAGAGCACACACATCACGTTCATATATGGACGTGGGCAAGGACCCCATGACTTGCAGTTTGCGGGAAAGGCCTCTTTAGGGCACTCTGAGGAAGGCCACGAGGGATCAGGCCACCGGGAGGATGGGCCTGCTTTCAAATGATAGAACTCTGCTAACCACAAAACACTATTTCTGTCCTCGCTGCCAACGGCCTCTTGGGCCAAGCAAACTGCTCCAGGAAAACCAACCCAGAGTGCACAGGGAAGAAAGGAAGGGAGTATCCATTCCTGCAGTGGGACCCGAGAGTCGCGATTATGTGGCTGGGGGCGGGGGGGGGGGGGGGGGGGGGACGGCCCAGCTGGCCTCTGATAAGCCTGCGTTCTGGGCCTGGGGCTGGAGCCGGAGCCGGGCTCCGGGGCAGGGCGCCAGGCCAGGCCCGCGGCGCCCCAGGCTGCCTTCTGGTTGCCAACTCCGTCAGGAGCACCCCCGCGCTAACGAGGAACACTTGTCACCCCGTTTCCACGACAACAGAAATCAGACACCAGAAACAGAAAGCCTAAGCCAGAGCCCAGGCCACCCAAACAGTGGCAGCTGGCAGATTTGCTTTTGGTGGTGCTCACTTCCCAGGGTGGAGGGGCCCAGGAAGATCCTGGAATGGGGGCGGGGGTGGGGGGGAGCGGGGACCAGGACTAGATCTGCTCCCCGCTTTGGCCACTGGACACACCAGCAGCAGGTTTCAAAAGCCGGGCCCAGCCACCCACCAGCTGGGTGACCTGGACAAGCCATGTCTGAGTTTCCACATGTATAAAACGGGGTTGCCAACCATAACGGAGCTCCTGGGGTTGTCACAGGGATAAGCGGGCTCCTGTGGGACCCGCCACCGGGATGCACGAGGAGCTCTTATTTGTGATAATTCCTAGGAATCCCCAACTCCTAGGGAGACACATTCTTCTCAGGTGAGAAGGTCCCATGCACAGGTTCTGGGTGGATGTGAGTTCTGGGGGCCTTACCCAGGTGTTGCTCGATGGATCGGCCAGTCCCCAGGTCTGCTCAGGCGGGAGTGCACAAGCCCAACAGAGACACCAGTGCCCAGAGCTGGCCCTCCTGCGGGCGGAGTTCCAGAAAGGTGCTCTGGGGCCACGAGCAGTCGTGGGCATCGGGATCCCACCCTCCCAGGCACCCCTGCCCCACCCCACAGTCCAGCCCCACTAGACAGGATGCAAACCTGGGGTCATGCAGAACTCAAATGTCAGAGTCTTCACCCCCAGGACCTCAGAATGTGACGGGATTTGGAGACAGAGCCTTTAAAGAGGAGTGGGGTCATAGGGGTGGACCCTGATCCAACCTGACTGGTGTCCTTAGAAGAGCAAATGTGAATGCACAGAGACAGAAGCCGGGCACGTGCAGAGGGAAGACACCATCAGCAAGCCAGGGAGAGAAACCAAACCCACCGGCACCTTGACCGTGGACTTCCAGAACTGCGAGCACAGAAATTCCTGTTGCTTCAGCCACACGGTCCATGGTACTTTGTTATGACAAGCCTAGCAAACCTAAATTAACACAGAGCCCGCCGCCAGGACAGCAGAGGGCACTGGTGCCCAGGGGGATGCCCCTCCGGGTTGAGCAGAGCGGAGGCAGGAAGGCCCTCGCCAGCCCACGAACGGAGCGGCTACCTCCCCGTGGAAGACCACCGGCGCTCCAGGGAGAGGGGCCTTCGGCCGGGACACAGAGTCTGCGCTGGGAGTGGGGGGGTCTTCTCAGCACCTCGACGTCACCAAGTCAGCCGAGCAGATGCCCCGGGGACAGAAATCACAGAGGGTCAGTCACGAAAGACGCCGCCTAGCTTTTAAAAGGAAACCAACTGTCCGCTTGAAAAACTACAAGAGAATCGGGAGCCCCAGGGTCTCCTCCGGAAGAGTCGTATATATGGATATAGGTAGATTTAAAAACAAAAAAAAAAAAACAAAAAAACCCCACACTCATAGATTCAGAGAACAGACTGGTGGGAGCTAGGGGCGGGGAGAACAGGAGAACCATGTCTAATGGGAACCCACAGCGTTCCAGAAGGAAGGAACGGAGCCCAGCACCTCCCTCTCCTCCACCACTTCTCTTCCCGAGGAACACCAGACTCGGTCTTCGGGGCCCTTGCTCCAGGGAGCCAGCAGCATCCCGACTTCTGTCTGGGCCCCGATGTCACCAGATGACACCGAGCCGGTTCCGTCCCAGCGGGCAGGACTCACGTGAAGAATGGTGTCCTCACACCCACACCTGAAACATGGGGATGCGGGCCCCGAAGCACCCAGCTTCAACCACCTTTCTCACCGCCGATTTCTCTCACTTCCAGCTCAGCTTCAGTTTCTCCCGCTCAACTGTCTGGAAGTTTCCTCTTGAAAGCGATTCCTCACCACACCCCACCCCCACCCCCGATACTAGAGCGGAAGATGCCCCGTGATGATCAGCCACGAAATTCTCCTGCAAGAAGCCACCCTTCGTTTCTGAATCCTTCCCACCTTCTCAGAACATAAGCAAAAAGGTTTCCTCCGATGACAAGGGCGGGGGACGGGGGGAAACACCACCTGGGACGGTCGGACGGTCGCATCCATCCCTCCATTATGCTAGGCAAATACACCACCAGGAGAATGACAAGTGCTATTTAAAATCAAATGACAGGAGTCTTTGTACCTGTTTAGTGACACACCTCTGTACCTGTCAAACAAGCCAAGGAAGACTATTAAAGGCGGAGCTCTAGGACTTCCCTTTTTCGGCCAATATCATCGACACCCAGCACATGAGATTCCGAATTGACACCCAACACCCACATTGAGTGGCCACCCTTCTCCCTTAGGAACAAGAAAGGGACACTGTACCAGCCCATTCAACTCCCCAAGACTGGCCATGAGCAGTGCTCATGTTAAAGGAGCGAATATCAGGAAAAACTGCCGTTTCTCTTATGCCTCAAAAAACTGTACAGAATGAAATTATAAAGCAGACGTTAACCTAAAAGGGCTTATCCATCTGGAAGCCATGGGCACTGGGCAGACGCATGCTCCACAGTCTTTTTCAAGTGAAAAGAGAAAGACCAATCCTCCTTCTCCCTTCAAAACCAAGAACAGACTTCACGATGAACCGGAGTATACAGCACCAAGATAAAATACGATTAACTATGTGTTTACGATTTATCCCTATCACTCGCTCATCTGTGAGAATAATCCTAAAAGTAATAATCACTGACGGGTTTTAGGCACTTACTAAGTGCAGGGTACTGTGAACCCCAGAACTCACATCCACCCAGAACCTGTGCATGGGACCTTACTTGGAGAGAGGGCCTTTGCAGGTGTTATCAAGTTAAGAGGAGGTCATAGAGGGTTAGGGTGGGCCCAACTGGTGTGCTTATAGGGAGAGGGAAATTCGGAAATGAGACACAGAGGAGGGAAGGTGACCATACGGTGACAGAGGCAGAGGTTGGAGTGATGTGTCCATAAGCTGAGGACCACCAGAAACTAGGAAAAGGCAACAAAGGACTCATTCCCCAATCCGCCACGCCCCGGGGGCCAGGTGCTGAGGATGGAGACTCGGGATCCCAGCGCACTTCACTCTATAAACTACAAAGTGGTAGCCTCCAGTTTCTATCCACTGGAAAGTTTCCCGAGCTTGTCTGAGGCAGAAGCACCCCTGAGACAGGTCTGCTCAGACTGCTGATAAATGCAGGCTTTGAAACCAGGGTCCCAAACGGGCCCTTGGACGGCTCCCGGGACACGGCCCACCAGCTCTCCAGGCCTGACTCCTGGCTGCGATCCAGCAAGAGCCTCTTCTCTCGTCTTTGGGTTTTCTACGAGCACGGGATTATTTTTAGCAGCTGTTCCTGCTCTCAGTCACCTCATTAGTTTTAGAACCAAATAATCCCATTATATATGACTTGATTGGCTCATCAAATTATCCTCCGTTCTAACAAATATTTAGTGAGCATGCCACCATGTGCTAGATCTTGCTTGGTACATTTCTCAAGAAGCATTTACACAGCTAATGATCACAAATCCCCTAATTTGATTTACTCTTAAATGTGTTTAATTTTCCCACAAATGGAACGATAAACTTACACACCAAGCATTTTTGCCAGAGAAAGGACCATCAGCAGGGCCCACCCAACAAGGACCCCACCGCGGCTTCTCAGCCAGCTGCCTTTCTGAGCGCGTCCCAGGTGCTGTTTCGGGGCATCTTATATAATAGTGCTTTCCATCACCTGATGGGAAAACCAGGGCACAGAGAGGTAGGGGAACTCGCCCAACAAGATTCAGGAGGTAGGGGGCGCTGCGGGCAGAAGTGGGAGCCCAGCCATCCATACCCTTCGCCACCTGCTCTCCATCTAAGTCAAAACTCAGCCCAGGTGCACCTCAGTTCCAAAGTCACAGTGCCTCTGGCATGGGGTCCAACACGGTGGTGCGGGGCGGGGGGGGCAGCGCGGTTACACCACAGAGCTGAGCTGTGTGTGTGCAGCTGGGTGACCCCCAGAGTCACAGGGATGCACATGGTGTGGCTCTAGGCACAGCCATACAGCCGTGTGCACATGCATGGTAACAGGCAAACAAATGCTAAGCACACGTTCAGGGTGGGGGTGGGTCACCTCTGTTGGGGCAGGAGTCAGGGGGGTACGGGCAACGTTACCTAAGCTGGGCGCTAGGACTGTGGGTACTTTTTAAATGATTCTTTAAACTGTACATATGCACGCTCTTTTGTATGTGCAATATGTTTCCCAGGATTTTTTCCTTTATTTTTTTAAATTCTGGTAAAACACACATAGTAAAAAAACTCAACCATTTTAACCAGTTAAGTGTACAATTCAAAGCATTAAGTACCATCAGGTACTTAATCTACAACCATCACCACCACATAATAAAAAACTCAACCATTTTAACCAGTTAAGTGTACAATTCAAAGCATTAAGTACCATCAGGTACACTTAATCTACAACCATCACCACCACCACCCGCCTCCACAACTTCTTCGTCTTCCCAAACTGAGACCCTGTCCCCACTACTTAACTTGCCTTCCCCCCCACCAGCCCCTGGCGCCCAGCACTCTGCTTTCTGTCTCCCTGAACCGGACTACTTTAGGGACCCCATATAAGTGGAATCCTACAGTATTTGTCATTCTGGGACACACAGTGCCCTCAAGTTGTTGCAGCAGGTATCAGAATTTCCTTCCTTGTTCAGGCTGAGTCATGTGCCATGTACAGATGGACCACATTTCATCTACCCAGTCATCCGTCGACCGACACAGAGATTATTTCCACCTCTGGGCTATTTGTGAATCATGCTGCCATGTCACAATATATATTTTAATGACCGTGTTCCCGAGAAGGAGGGAGCTAGATAAAAAGACAGACATGCTACATACTTTCTGGGCACCAAGCCGTCACGGCCGTCTCTCGTGGAAAGAAATCTCGGCTTGCTATCCGCACTGCCTGTATTAGGCTCTAATCCTCCCTTCAGGTGATCGTCGTGGAAGGTAGCAGTAACAAAACACTTTAAATGGCCACCTCTTGGAGAACATTCTGGAAAGCAGAACGTGTCAGACAGATGTGGGGTCTGGTAATTGTTGGTTTACGCCGGGACGGGCAAAGTCCAGCCAGTGGGCCAAATCTGGCCCGACACCTCCTGTAAAAGGTTCACTGGCCCACGGCCACACCTGTAGGTTTACGTGTCTATCATCCACAGTGGCTTTCATCGTGCGGCGGCCACATTGATGGTTTCTACAGACATCGGCTGGCTCGCCAAGTCTGAGGCACCTGCTCTTGGCACCCTTGCAAGAACAGGTTCCCGACTTTTGAATGGGTAACGGAATTCATAACCCACGTTTTTCACATTTCCCAGGGGCGGGGGATTTAGGACAGGGGTGAGGTTTAGGACACGAATGTTTCCAGCAATCTCAGAACCAGCTCGGGGGAAAGCGAGTCTGAAGTCCTTTGGCCTCTCCTGGGTCCTGGCTCCACCTGGTCCGCGTTCACACTGCCTCGCGGGCAGCAGACCCGTCACAGCGCGCTTCCGGTGGAAGGCCTCTAACTCCGCGTCCACGGGCGACCTTCCAGTGTCACGCACGGCCTCAGTGGCTGGAGAACCACCGAGCCCGTCAGCAGGCCCAAGGCCAGAGAAAGACTCCGAGGGTGCCCGCGGTCCCGGCCGCTGTAATAAATGACCATAAACCAGGGGGCTTCCCACAGACATTCGTCCCCTCACAGGCTGGAGGCCACAAGTTTGAGAGCAAGGTGGCAGGGCCGTGCTCCCTCCTGACGGCTCCAGGGGACGGTCCTTCTTCCCCTCTCCCTGGAGTCAGTCCCTGGCAGCTCCCTGGCTTGTGGCTGCCGTGGTCACGTGGCCTTCTCCCCGTGTGTGACCGAGTCTCCTTCTCCAATCACACTGGATTAGGGGCCCACCCCACTCCGGGACCTCATCCTAACCTACATCTAAATCACATCTGCAAAGACCCTATTTCCAAACGAGGTCACATTCACAGGCGCTGGGGGTCAAGACTTGAATACATCTTTGGGGCTGGGGGCGGGGCGTGGGGGGAGACACAACTCAACCCAGCACAGAGACCTCCGCTCCATCTCCTCTGCCGGCTCCTTCCTTCGGGGCCTGCTCCGTGATGCTAACACAAGCAAAGTGCTGCCTGGCGTGAGCTTGCCAACTGCAGAAAGTGCTCCCTCCATCAAGAGGGGAGCGGGGAGTTGCTTCTCTCCCTTCTCTCAGCTGCGGCTGAGTCTGAAACTCGCTCCCCGAGACATGGAACCACTCACCTGGCTCCAGTCAAGGCCGGGCCTCGAAGCTTCCTCAATGGCCGAGCGCCTGGGGATGGAGTCACAGGCTAAATATACACAGTGGCAGCCCGGCCAGCAGAACATTCTCTGCTGAAGGTTGTTTGTTATTAATGCCCCCAGTGCCTGCAAACAGCCAGCCGGATGTAAGAGCTCTTCCGGGTCCTCCGCCTCACTCCACAAGAATTTTATGTATTTTGTAGCAGGGAATGTGTAGCCACAAAGCACACGTCTTTGATTACGTGGCACCTCAAATGAGACCCTTTCCGCGAGCTGGCAGGAAGACTTTCACAGCTCCTGGCTAAAGCGTCACGGAAGACCTGCGCTTCTCCGCTCGTGGCCATTCATCAGCACAACACAGATGGAGCTTGGGAGCTGGCAGCACCGAGAGCGAGCGAGCGAGCGAGAGAGAGCGCCACTGGCCACCGGGGACTTTATTCCGGACAACAAAAGCCAAACACCCTGCACTGAAAAGCGGTACGTGCATGGCCCAGGTGAAGGTAAACGCCTGGCCGCAATGTCTCTGCCCAACTGTCTCCTCTCTGCACCTGGGGACAAAGGTGGGCACCCGCAGGAGACGCTTCACAGTTCACGAGGCCTCTTCTCACACATTCACATTTAACTCTTAAAATGATCCTGGTATTGGTAAGACCGGTGTTGCCGTCAATCCCCTTGCTGGGAGAATGGGACCAGCTCAGGTCACTGAGCCAAGAGGGGACAATGACCTGGGTCTCGTGCCTTCCCACCGGTCCGTAGCATCCAGAGTCTTCATGGGCGCGGAAGGTCGCAGGGGGGATGGGGTTGTTGGGAGTCCTGTTCCAGTAACAGTTTAAGAAGACAGAAAGGACTAGTCTAATCTACGCCACAGATCAAGGGACCGTAAACCCCCGGGGGGCCAAATCTGGCCTCTGGTCTGTTTTTATAAATAAAACTTTATTGGAACACAGCCACGCCCATCCGTGTATCATTTTCTATGGCTCTAAGAGCAGAGTCAAGTAGTCACCACAGATGAATACCGCCCATCTGGCCCTTTGCAGTAGAAGTCTGCAGACCCTGCTGTGGGTGGTGACCGAGCCGTGGAGGGAGGGATCTGGGTGAGCCCAGCACCCCAGTACCGAGGCACGCTGCGGGCTTGTTCACGGTGGGTGCCGGAGCCCATCCCCACCGGAGATGAGCAGCAGTCGAGGTTGAGGCCCGCACTGCCCGCACACTAAAACCCACTCACTCCGCGTTGCGGGTGGCTGAGCCCTCGGCCCCGGGCAGAGCGAGGGCCCCCCGCCTTCCAGAGGAATGAGGTACCAATTTGAGCTGGACTTCCGGCCCAAAATCTCCAGGGCCCCTGCAGCCTCTAAAGCTCCTCGCCACAATGGGCTCAGAAGTCGTGCTTAAAATTGGATCACTCCAACACGGAGGAAAAGAAAACCCCATCAGTGGGGCCTCCGCAGCGGTGGGGACGCTGCCTCCGAGGGCCCTTTACTGCTGGAGAAATCTAATCGAGCTCAGAATGCTGTCTGCGCTGTGTGTGTCCCCTGCTCCCGTTTCACTTGGCGGGTATTTGTCTACGCACCAGCTACAAGGTGTGGAGCAACACCCGAACTGAATCAGACCGGAGCTAAGCCCGAGGGATGGACCCATGCTTCTCACCTGGTGCCTGAAATGCGCAGGGAAGGAAGAGAAGGAGCTCCCCTCCCGGCTGACGGCCTCTCCCACTCGCGGACGGGGTCATCCATTTGACGGCAACACACACCGTGCTCACCGAAGTCGGTGGGGGCTTCAGGGAGGAGGCAGGGCTCTCCACCCCCCACCCCTGTCGGGCCAGAAGCCAGTGAGCCACACGTGCAGGGCTGGGGCACAGCAGGGCCCAGTCCCTACATCAGGCGCTCCGACGCGTCTCCTCCATCTTTTCTAGGCTTGCTTACCTAAGCCGAACCTTTCGGCTTGAAACCCTGCAAGCTGGATATCACCGACCGACCACCGAAACAAGCCTGACCTCGCTGGCTCAGAGCCAAGTCCCTCCCTCCACACAGAAGGATGCTGTTTAATCTCACCTCATTCACAGGCAAGGCCCCCAGCCCTAGTCTTCATCTTGGTTGTGATTGTTGTTTGTGGGGTTTGGGGCCATGGCCGCTCACCCGCATCTCTGGGGTCGAAAGGGCCCCGAGTGCCCAATGGGAGACACATGTCCATGAGCAGGGCCACACTCTGCCCCAGCAGCGGCTCCCAGCACTGAATGCCCCCTCCCCCAAATTAATAGCTCTGCCTCCCCCCGTCCAGCAGGAGAGCTACACCCACTCTGCCAGGCCTCCTCTCTAAAAACAGACACCTTGAAAGAGGGGGCCGGGCCAAGGAGCGGGCCTCCCTGGCGCGATCCTTGACCTGACGGGACCCTGGCACCTCTGCCAATGCTGGACACGGCCGGGGGGGGGGGGCCTCGCTCTCCCTTGTCCTCATAGGGTCGCCCTCTCCACATGCCTATGTCCTGACTTCCCCTTTTTTATAAGGACACTGTTCACATTGGATCAGGGCTCCCCCAAAGACCCTCTACCCAGATAAGGTCTCAGTCTGAGTTACTGGGGGCTGGGACTGCAGCGCACGAATGTGGGGGGAACGTGACTCCCCCCCAGACCTGTCAGCCTTCCTGAAAGCCGTGTCCTCTGCCTGCGCCCACCCTGCTGGCTAAATCCAGCTCAAACTCCGGCGGGAGCTTAAGAGCCCCCTCTGCAGGGGAGCCCTCCCTGATCCCAGGCCGGGGCCGGCCCCACCACGTGCTTTACGGTGCCCCGTCCCAGGGCAGGACTGGAGGGTCTGCTCTGCTCCCACCTGCTCTGCAGAAAGGCATGTGTGCTTCTGGGCATAGTCCAGGCTGTAGGCAAAGGGCTGCCCAACAAATGTTGGCTGAAGGCACCAAGGAGTGAGTGAATGCATGAATGAATGAATGAATCACCGGCCCCATTTTCACAGCATTCCTTAGAGAAGGCAGCTGGAGGAACCATAGGTCTTGAGGCTACGCCCCCAAATGTCATTAAACCCGAGTCCTGGAGTGGCCTTGAGGGCCCCCGAACTCTTCCCTGTGCTTCCACGTCCGAGGTGTTGTCTGGACTGAAACCGCCCAACGAGTCTTTTGAGGAGGCAGGGCAGGCCTCCTCGTGCCCATTTTACAGACAAGGAAACCAAGAATGAGGGTGACAGTGACCCAGGGAGACAAGGCAGAGTACAGCCTAGTGGCTAGAGGCTCAGGCTCCATGTGGCTCCCAGCTCTCCACGTCCACGCCATTGGGCCCCGGGGCAGAGCACTCTCCTCTCCATCCTTGAGGTTCCTCATCTGTGAAATGGGTCACAACAGCACCCACAGTATGCAGCACCGAGGGCGGTGTGGCTCCAAGGAAGCGCTCGCTCGCAGCTGAGGAGAAAGATAAGACACTGGGGCCCCTGGGCCTCCCTACCGCTGGGCTCTGTGCTCAGCCTTTCCGTGCAAGGCCTCACTTAATCCTCAGAACCACCAGGGACCAGGCTACTGTTGCCATGCTCACTGATAAGGGCCCTAAGGCTACGGTCAGCAGACTCGGGCCGCAGCCTCCAAGCTCCCGGACACGCCCTCCACGCCGCCCGCAAGGAACTGGTGAGAAGCCCCCGCGATCTCACCCAGGATGCAAGCACCTTCTGTGGTTAACTCACCACTCTGGCTGACATCACCCCTCGGCAGCTCTCTTAATCAGGAGGACCCAGGCGGTGCTGCATAAGGAGATAACCTGTAATCAAGACAGCCTGCTTTACAGCATAATGATTGTCAACTGCACCATCCCGGGCCCCGGGGCCTGGCCTCCATCGGGCTTGCCAGGTGGACACTTGAGAGCCGGCTCGCTTCGTCCACCTCCGGCGCCAGGAGCTCATCCCGAGCTGCAGCCAGCCCCCTCCCTCCCTGCCCCCGTCAGCAGGGGTGCGACCTCCCCTATGGTTGAAAGCAAGTGGCCAGCAAGGCGCAGTGGCAAGAACCAGCACATGGGCGACTGACGTGGGCCCTGCCAGCCAGGAACCAGGGCGGCCAGGCTGCACGCTTGATGAATTCCGGGCATGGACAACTTCCACGTACAAGAGCATCCAAAGGGATAAACTACCCAGGAATAAATCTAACCAAGGAAGCAAAAAGCCTCAAACGCAAGGATGAGCGACTGCCTACCTGGGAAGCTGAAGGATAATGAATGACAAGGAACAAAGGAGTTTGAGAAGCCAGGCTGGAGCATCCGACACCAGACCCAACAATAATAGTCCTCAAATTCCTTGGTTCCCTTAACACCTATCACCTCATTCCCTCCTTGCATCTCTCAGAGCAACATATTGAAACCATCATCTGGACCCAGTGGGTCGTAAAATCAGCTGAGTGTGACCAGCACATTTCTCTAATGAAATGAAACGGAATTGAATAGAAAAGGTCAATGTGTTTCACTTACAGTAGGCTATGATTTCATGAATATGAATAAATGTAGGTTTGAATTGGCGTTTCTGGGTAAAATGCATTTCTTACCACAGGTCAAAGTCAAATTATAAGTTTAGCAGACACTGTCTCAGCTCACAGCTTCTTGACCATGTGTTGGCCCCGTAAGAACCTTGTCAAAGTCACCCTCCTAAGCACACAAGGTAGGCAAGACTGTGCATGCAATTGCTGGGGGTCCCCATTCTCGCTTTCCCAATGAGGACAGCCTCATACCTGCCCCAAAGCTTCGTATTGGTGACAGGAAGAGACCACTGAGCAAGCACCAGCTCCTGATAGGGGACAGCCGCCACCAGGGCAGGGACCGGGGACAGGACGATGAGGAGGAAGATTCGACCAGCCCAGTCCGTCCCGATCGCCCATCTTCACCCAGGTTAAGGACGCCACCTTGGAAACATGCAAGGACACTGAGTAAGGTCAAAGAGAAACTGACAAGCTCAGGCTCCACTCCCAGCCCAGCACTGTTCTTCCTAACAGCTCCATGGACAAAGAATTCACATGCCATGCAATCCGCCCTTGTCAAGGGTGTGATTCGAGTTTTAGGATATTTACCAATTGCGCAGCCATCACCACAAACAATTTAGGAACATCGTCACCACCCCAGAGAGAAACCCTGTACCCCATTAGCAGACACTCCCCATCCCCCCAAGCCCGTTGCAAACACAAATCTACTCCTTTTGTCTCTGTGGATTTGCCTAGTCTGTACATTTCCTAACTATGGATTCACACAACAGGTGGCCTTTTGTGTCCTATTTTCAAGGCTGATCCATGTTGTGGCCTCTATCAGTACTTCATTCCTTTTTACCGCCAAATAGTATTCCATTGTATGGATACACCGCATTGTGTTGATCCATTCATCTGCTGATGGGCATTTGGGTTGTTCTTGCTTCCTGGCAATTTTGAATAATGAGCAGAGCATCAACATAAACCTTAAACAAACATACATCTCCTTCAGGAACAACACTCATACAACACACACACTCATACCTCAGGGTGTGCAAAAAGGATATATTCTTTTTTTTTTTTCCAAGGGATCTGGTAAGCAAGAAAATTAGGAGCAGCCTAAAAGCCGGGCTCTAAGAAAGCAAACCTAAATAATAATTGTAGAAACGTGCAATGAGGCCCCAGCAAAAAATAAAATAAAAGCAAAGCCCAGCTGCACACAATAAGATTGAAATTCTGCGTGCTGCTCCAACAAAATTTCAAATCATTAAAATCTCATTATACTAATAATATGTTTTCTAGTTAGACTTAACTAAAACACTCTCTTCCCCTAACAAAGTGCAGACACTCTCAGAAGCAGCAGCAGAGCAGCATGACTGAAGATGACAGCTCCTGGGACACCGTGTTTTCTGTCCCGTGGCTGCAAATGCCTGCAGCCTGCACCTGATCAGGTGACAGGCAGAAATTACAACTGACTTAAGGGACGAGCTTCCAGGTCCTGAGTTCCCAGCCTTTCACCTAAGTTCTTGTCTACTCTAAATGTTCTTGAATGGAAGCACCTATCCAAATACATCATGATGGTCTCTTCTATTTTGTTACTTCTGCCCATTTACCACGAGCTGGTCCCCTGGTCTTTTCCTGCACGTCTTCCATATGTGATGGGCAAAGTGGGGAGCTGGGGAGTGGTGGTAGGGGTCAGAAGGATAGCTAACACCCATGGAGGGCTTCCTACCTGCCCGGCCCAGGCAATTCCAATATTGTATTACTAAGATTTTCAAACTAATGGGGCACCTGGGTGGCTCAGTTGGTTAAGCGTCTGCCTTCGGCTCAGGTCATGATCCCAGGGTCCTGGGGTAAGTCCTGCGTCGGGCTCTGTGCTCAGCGGGGAGTTAGCTTCTCCCTCTCCCTCTGCCCCTCCCCGCTGCTCGTGCTCTCTCTCATTCTCACTCTTGCTCGCTCTCTCTCAAATAAATAAATGTTAAAAAAAAAAAAAAAGATTTCCAAACACATAGAAACACGTAAAGAACTTGACACTGAGCATCTGTCTACCCTCCACCTGGAGTCTACACTAACACTTTTCTGTTTCATTATGTATCCACCCGTCCCTCTATCTATCCAGCAATCCATCCGTATTCCTTTCCTACTGCTGCCCTAACAAGTCACCACAAATTTAGTGCCTTAAAACAACACAAATGTAGCATTTTATAGTTATGGGGGTCAGAAGTCCAAAATGGGTTTCACTGGCTAGAATCAAGGTGTTGACAGGGCTGTGTTCCTTCTGGAATGTGTAAGGAAAATCTGTTTCTTTGCTTTCCAGCTTCGAGAGGTGCCCACACTCTTTGGCTTCCAGCCCCACATCACCCCATTGACACATCTCTTTCCCTTACACTGACTCCCGTACCTCACTCTTAAAAGGACCTTGTGTTTACCTAGACACCAAAATCCTTAAACCCATATGGAAAGTCCCTATGACCGTGGAATGTGATGGAGTCACAGGTTCTAGGTTCTGGGATGTGGTCATCTTTGGGGGCCATTAATCGACCTACCACACCATCTTATTTTTTTATGCATTTCAAGGTAAGTTGCAGACAGGGATACCTTTCCCCCTAAGCATATGTATCACTAACTGGAGTTCAGTCTTTATTTATAGTTCTTTTTTCTTCTAAGTTAAAATTCACATACAATGAAATACACACCTTTTTTTTAAGATTTTTTATTTATTTATTTGTCAGAGAGAGGAAGAGAGAGAGAGCACAAGCAGGGAGGAGCGTCAGGCAGAGGGAGAAGCAGGCTTCCCGCCGAGCAGGGAGCCTGATGCGGGACTCGATCCGACCCTGGGATCATGACCTGAGCCGAAGGCGACGCTTCACCAACTGAGCCACCCAGGCGTCCCGAAACGCACCCTCTAAGTGCACATCCGGTGAGTGTTGACAAATGCATGCACCTGTGTATCTCACACCCCCATCAAGATGGAGGACATTTTCATAATAAAGGAGAAAATTCCCTCCTGCTCCTCCCCAGTCAAGCCCCCATCCCCATCTCAGAAACAACCATCACTTAGTTTTATCCACTAGAGACCTTCACAGAAATGGCACCGCACAGTGTATAATCTTTGGGGTCTGGCTTCTTTCCCTAGGCATCCCTGAGGGTCACTGTGTTGTTTCGATTACTTCGTACTGTACTTCGTCCCTTCTTATTGGCTCAGTCGTCTCCTGTCATATGAATCACACGCCCCTCCCCCGTCCATTCCTCCATGCTCCTATTGATGGACACCTGAGGTGCTTCCAGGTTTTAGCTATTATGAATAAGGCTGCTATGAAAATTCTTGTACAGCCTTCTTATGGACACAGACTTCCATTTCCTGAGTCAACATCTCAGATTGGAACTGATGAGTCATGGGGGCGTTATATGTTTAGTTTCTAAAGAAACGACCAAACTAACTTCCTAAGTTTGCACACCGTACCAGCCCCGGCTCAAGTGAGAGCCCCAGCAGCCCCACATCCCCACCAAGGCATGGGCGACCACGTCAGCTGTCCCGGTGGGTGCGGAGTGTATCTGGTTCTCATCTGTGGTTCATTTCCTGGATGACTAATGATGCTTTTCTAGATGCATACTGGCCATTCGTACATCTTTGGTGGCGCGTCTGTCCAGACCTTTTATCTATTCTTTTATTGCATTTTGTCTTTTTTTTTAATCAAGTTGTGGGAGTTCTTTAGGTATTGTGGATGCCAGTCCTTTACCAGATGTGTGTTTCGGGAACCGTGAGAATTTTGAGTTACGATAAGAAACATGTATATTTGGTTTTCATCCCAGTTCCTGGCCCAGAGTTCCTAAAACCCTAGCAATTTCCTAAGCAATGAGAGACACAGTCACCTTAGGAAAGGGCTGGTTGCCAGGGGAACCAACCCTGGGATTAGAGAGTTGGAACTCTTCAACCCCTCCCACTCCTACTCCTACCCTTACCCCCTCCCCACACGCCCCCTCTGCATCTTTTCCATGAGGCTGCTCCTGAGGGCAACCTTGCATGCAAGCTGGTGAGATGACAAGTGAAATGCTTCTCTGAGCCCTGTGAGCCATGCCAGCAAATTAATTCATGGAACCCAAGGAGGGGGTCAGAGCCTCTGACTTGTAACCATCGGTCAGCAGCACAGGCAAGGACCTGGACTTGCAACTGTGTCTGAAGGGTGGTGGGCGGTCTTATAGGGCTGGGCCCTTAACCTGTGGGGCCCAACGACACTGTCTCCCGGTGGGCGCTGTCAGAATGGAGCTGAATTATAGTGGAAGAACCCCTATATCAGCTGCAGCTGGTGATCGGAGTAGAACTGGTACCAGAATCCTCGGAATATTTTCTCCCACTCCATGGCTTGACTGGGCCCAGTTTAAATTACATCACTACATTGCTTCTCGGCCTTTTGGCTAAGATCAAGTGTCGTCTCTGTTCTTACCAGTTTAATAACCCACGTTAATTCCCAATAACCCTAGGGTTAAGTACACTTTACAGAAGAGGAAACCGAGGCACATACTTCCCCAAGGTCAAAGCCGCAAGCGCAGCAGGATCGGTTCAAACTCTGGAAGTTGAGCCCCAAGATCCACGACCCTAACCGCCACACGGACTGCTTCCTGCTTACTCAGCAAACACACAAAGACCACCTTTCGTGGCCAAAGATCATTTCTTATCATTGGGCACTGAGCCAACAACCCGGGCAGTACGTGCAGGATGCGGTAGTCCCCGGCGGGGGGCAGAGAGGAGCCCCCACCTGCTGGATCAACATTGAAGCCGAGGGGTAGAAAGGCTCTGGGGCAGAGGGGCAGCATTTTTATGAGGGCCCCAGCCAAGGAAGATGGGGCTGGGGGTGGAGGGGCTGGCCGACGGCGGGGCAGGTGACACAGAGTCGGCGAGGATATGGACTGCAGCCACCGGCGGTCTGTCTTCTTCCTATAAATGCCAACGAGTCCATTCAGCACAGAATGGATCTCATTTGTCTCCTCCTCTGGAGCACCTTCCTGCCCCCGTGGCTGAGGGCATCTCAAATGCTAGAGAAGAAATCGGCTTTACTTCGAGCCAGCTGGGACGATTATTCACAGGTGAATCACCTCTCTGGTCTGCAAGGCTGCACCACTCACAAGCCAGGCTGCAGGGCGTTTTCATCTCCCCGGCAGGCGGTGTGACCTCTGCAAGGGACCTCACTTCTCTGCGCCCCAGCTGCTCATCTGCAAACTGGGAATAAGCACATAGCACCCACTTCCCTGCTTTGTGTGAGCCTGAGATGAGATAATGCATGCGGTGTGGGCACCGTGCCTGGAACGTCACGAGGTCCCCCACGGCTTAGCCATGAGCTTGGCTGCTGGAGACTCCATTCTGGCCTTTTTCTCCCCTTTAAATTTTTTCCCTCGCTTCTCTGACAGTCTTCTATCAATCCATTGTCAAGTATGGACTCGTTCTCACTTTGAAACACAGTATTAATTTTCAAAACAAGAAAAAAGAGAGGGGTGAAGACACTTCCAATGAAGCTTTAGTATAAAGAGTTCCCTTAAATTCCACCTGTACCAACCATGAGTTACAAATACCACCAGCATGGCGCTCCTCTCTGCTGCGAGGATGCTCTGTCCGCATACAAAGCGGCGCCTGCCCGGTCTGGCGGATGCCACGGTGCCCGGGAAAGCGGCAGACACAGAGGGCGACCACAGTTCCGCCGAACCCCACAGCTGCTTCCGGGAGGCCTGGATTCAAGCGCGCTCCAAGCGCACCCCGGGAGTTAGGGAACGTCTATTCCCTCCTTAACTTTTAAGATTTTATTTATTTATTTGTGAGAGAGAGAGAGAGAGAGCGCACAAGCAGGGGATGCTGCAGGCAGAGGGAGAAGCAGCCTCCCCACTGCGCAGGGAGCCAGAATCGGGACTGGATCCCAGCACCCTGGGAACAGGACCTGAGCTGAAGGCAGACACTCACCCAAGTGAGCCACCCAGGTGCCCCTCCCTCCTTAACTTCTTAATAACTATTAGAGCAAAGCCTAGATCCTTTGGAATTACAAGTCTTCAAGTGAAAGTATGAACATGCATAACTTTTTTAAAGAACGGGCATAAACTATTAAGATGGCCTTACTTGCGGGGAACGAACATTGGTGATGGATTCTGGTTGCCTAAGAAGTAAAGGTTCAAAGACCCAAACCAAAAACGATCATTTTTCAAAATACCTGAGCTCAATGAGTTCACTTTCCACTACTCACATGAAAGCATAACACTGCCAACCGTTCTAAGGCTTTAAGCTGGCGAGGGAGCACCATCAGAGACCGAGGCGGACGATGCTGAGCTGGCCTCACTCCCCAGGGACGCAGCATCCGACTGAGACGCACCAGCTGCTCAGCAAGCGCAAGGAACCTGTCATTTCTCTGCAGCGCACACCTCACCTGCACAGGAACCGTGCCTCCTGGTCGCATGGGGCCAGAAGGAGGAGAACAGCGCATCCCTCAAATGCATATTGTTAAAGGATTTATGTAACTTTGTTACCAACAGCCACCTAGCTGCTTTCTGGAACACATTAAGAAAGAAGAAGCCAGAGCTGTTGAAATGGCGTCCGTCAGAATCAGCATTGTTCCCCCCTGAGCCCAGACACAGCCTCTGAATCCTTCTTAACACAGGGGCAGGGCAGGCAGTCGTCACAAATCCAGCTGAGTGTGCTCTCGAGGGGAAGCCGCCTTGCCACCCCTGCTCTGCGACTAACCGACCAGCTCTGGTATCCGTGCCAATGCCCTACTTGCCAACATCATCACTAACTAACACTTACTGAGCCCTCCCCCGATGGCTGATAAGGCTTCACCTCCTTCAGTGCAGGTATCCTCACACCGCCTAAGGGCAAGTGCCACCGGGCTCCACGTGAGCCCCATCGGGAAAGAGGCTCGCGGATGAAGATGCAGGACCCAACCAGCAAGAAGGCGAGCCGAGAGCTGGCCCTGCCACCCGCCCGCAGCCTCCCATTGGAACGCGCTGCCTTTCTGGGGACCAGCGAGGACAAACCAGCTCGGAAGCACGGAGTGCTATCTCCCTCCACTTCCCCACCTCACGAATGAGGAAGAGAGGCCCCGGGGCTTGACGCATGGAGCTCAGAGGGGTTCCAGAGCAGGTAGAAAAATAAAAAAGGATTCCCCTGGCTTCCCAGAGGCCATCCCGTGACTCCCAGCTACTATGAGCCCCACAGACCATGCCAGGGCCTGCTGCGCCTTCCATGCTTAATTCGAACCAGAAAGCAGCCTCTCATTTGAGTACGTGTCACCCAAGAAGTATCTCAAGGATGCAAAAGCTGCCAGAAACTTCTAGAATGGAGTGCATTCCATGTTACGCTCTCTTTACCCCCACAGCAATTAGTGCAGAGAAGGAGATTAACCCACCACCCCGCCAACGTATGTTTGCAACGTACTCCTAAGCTTACTAATCTGTCCTTCAGCCTCTATGTACTATAATAAATAGCAAATGCACTCACCAGGAAGTAAAGCGATTTTGCATCTGAAACCTAAAAAGTGTACAGCTGATGCAAAGAGAAAACACGCTTCCTTAGGGTACATCTTTTATGTGATGGAACCGCCTATTGGAAAACAAGGAAATCGCTAGGTAAACTTACCTGCCCTTTGCCAACCGCAGCAAGGGGGGCATCAATCACACGAAGCATTTAAAAACCGCTCACAGAAAGCACTTACCCACTTATATCTTATAAACATCCCTTAATTATTCTGACAACCGGACACGGAGCATGATGGTAAGCTAACTTCAGGATGTGAGATAAATATTCATTCCAGGGAGTGGAGACCGGAATTCAAAGCAGAGGTTGTCTAATGAGCGTGGGGTTGCCAGGGCGACCCAACTCTTCAGGGACCATGCAGGGACAGCTGAGATGCTAGAACCACACAGAGTTAGCTACTCCTAAAGAGGCCGTCTCAGTACAGAAAGGTAAGGAACATAAAAGTCATTGCTCTGGGCCCGGAATCAGTTTCCCTTTCTTACCGAAGCAAATGATTCCAAGGGATTTTAGTGGGCCACCAAGAATAAAAGCCCAGGTTGGAACAAGTTGATGTGCCTATGTGGGTTTCTCTTGTAAATGTCCCCCCTCCCAACAACTGTGGAACAAACAAGGAGAAAGGCTGCATTTGAAGACTGCCATCAGGATAATAATCAAAGGAAACTTTACAAAGCCACACCAAAAGCTCCCCTGAACACCACTTCCTCTCAGCCAGAGAGAGGAAAAACAGAACCACGGTTTCCAGTGATTTCCACTCCACCTCCCCCTAAGGAATAGGTTGCAATCCAGGAGCTGAGCAGAGACAGTGCATTTCCTCTCCCACCACGAGCTGCTCCCCACTGACAGAAGCGGCTCCAAGAGGCATTTGGGTCTCGAGAAAGGGATTGCTTCCCTGCTTCTCTCCTCCATGGCAGGTTCTGCAGAGAACCTCACAGGCCCAATGGATCCAAACAGGACCTACACTGGTTTCCTCTTGCAATAAACCATTCTAGAACCCACCATGTACGTGGCCCTGGTTCTCACCTACGTACATCCCTCCACGGGCTTACCAGCCATTCTTTCCCTTCTCACAGATGAAGAGGCCAACTGACCTTAAACACAACCTGCACTCGATGCTCCAAGCGTCCTATAGAGCGCCAAAATGATCACGTGAGTGCCCGGAAATGCAAAGAATTCCAAGAGCCCTATGTCCCTGGCCAAAGAGACCAAACGCATTACAAATCCTTTTCCTCTATGCTGCCACAAAGAAAGACACTATTCCGGTTTTATTTTTAAAGGTAAACCAGAGGGCTGTTGAGATCTGCTATAAAACAGCACGTAGAAGTCACTTCACAGTTTGCAAAATGTCCCCAACCGGCTACAAACTACCACTGACCCAGATGCGTCAGCCCTGCACCGTCTACACCCTGCAAGGAACGGGAAATGGGGCCTGGGCAGAGAAGGCAGGCCTCAGCTAATTTGTGTTCCTGCAAAGCGTCTTCATTCTTAGAGGGGAGAGGCCATGAATCTGCAGCTGCCTGGAGGAAGGGCACCTGCGACTGCATGCCCGCCCACCCACCCACTTCCTCACCATTGCCCGTTCCCACCCACTGCTCCCACTGTGGCCTCCAGACCTTCTAAAGTAACACCAATTGCGTCTGACCATGACCCATGCGCCACATGTGGGGTGCCCTGCTGCCATGAACTGCCTGCACTTCTCGAAAAGCGGCTGGTGGAGGGCGGGGGGGGGGGGGTCTCCTACAGCGCCCCTGGTGGGAAGCCCCATAATCCACCCTGTCCTCTGGCTCATTCCCAGCCATCCTTTACATGAACCAGGGCCCCCTTCCTCCAGCTGGAACCCAGAACCGTGGCCAGGTTGTGTGTCCCCCACAGGTTGCGGTCACCAGCTCTGAGGACGAGCCTGGGGTCATCCCTGCCCACCACCAGCTCCCAGCCTGCCAGGGAGCGCAGGTAAGGACTCCATTACCTGTGTCCTTAGGCCCCAGATCAGGGGTACCTCCTCCCACTGCTGTCCTTCACCTCCCCCTTTTGGGTTTTCTGGCTACATTTCCTCTGAGCTTTCACGGAAAAGTCAAAAATTCGTTTCTTCTAGGTAGCAGCTCTCACCCAGATTCCCCACTCTGGGAATCTGCCCCCTCCGGGCCCTGCTCACCAGGAGGCTGTGACGGGTGCCTGGGCCCAGGTAGGCCACGTGGATTCGCCCCCTCAAGGAACTGAACAGAGAGCCCCAGATGCTGAGCCCCGGGCCCAGGAGGTTCACAGCGGGGCTGAGGGCCCGGAGTAGCATCCCCACCCCTTGGCCTTCTCTTGGGAGTTCTTGAGACAGCCCAGGAAGGAAACAGCCGGGCTGTCCACCTTGGCACTCTTACTGGGCTGTGTGTTAGGGGATATTTACAGCATTCCTGGCCCCCATCCATAGATGCCAGGAGCACCCCCACCTCCAGTCATGACCGCACAATGTGTCCCCAGACACCACCCATGTCCCCTGGGGACAGAATCACCCCCAGTTGAGAACCACTGGTTTAAACCCGTGAAGTGGCTACTAGGTAAGGTTGTGTTCTCTCAACTATAAAATGAGGGGGAAATTCTACCCTGCATAGACTTTGCAGCTAGGTAGGAATTTCTACGTCACAGGATTAAATTACATAGCATCTCTGTCCAAGTCCTATTGTATTAGGTCCTATTATTACAGAGTAGTGTTTAAGTGGGCTGTGCCGAGGTCTACGCAGCATCGACACAGCCAATCGATCTGTGAAGGTCAAGGTGATCACCGGGGCTAACGGGGGTGGTGTAGAGAATATTCTCTCCTGCATGTTATTGAAGAAATGTAATACTTTCAACCTTCAGTTCAAGGTCACAGCCGCCTCGTGATCCCTTGAGATTTAGATCCCAAGGGAGGGCTCACGATACCGTGCTCATTGATCTATGCTTCCGCATCCAATGCTTGGAAGACCACTGGGGAGAGGAGCAGAGGACGAGCCACAGACTGGGAGCAAGGACCTACAGAAGGCTCATCTGAGAAAGGATCTGCATCTAAACTCTTAAAATCCAACACGAAGAAATCAAACAACTTTGATTAAAAACGCGCCAAAGATCTGAACAGACGCCTCACCAGACGGCACATACACACACAAAAAGATGCTGCAGGTCCGTAAGTCGTCGGAGAACGGGAACCTAAGACTGCTAGAAAAAAAGGACATTTACAGGGGCCCCTGGGTGCCTCAGTCGGTGAAGCGTCTGCCTTCGGCTCAGGTCATGATCCCGGGGTCCTGGGATCGAGCCCCGCATCGGGCTCCCTGCTCAGTGGGGAGCCTTCTTCTCCCTCTAGCCCTCCCCCCTACTCGTGATCTCTCTCTCTCAAATAAATAATCTTTAAAAAAATAAAAAGGACATTTACAGAAACAAACAAAAAAACCGTCAGAGAAGGGGAACTTCCTAAATGCTCTCTTTCCTCGGAGAGCAGGGGGGACAGAGCCTCCAGGCTGGGCTCCGATCGCTGGTGTCTGGGATGAGGGCAGGTCCTCAGCGCAGGAGACCGGGAGGCATCCAGGGCCATCCTGGCCCCAGAGCTGGTTGCACCCCTCTAGGGACTTCACAGGGCAGCTGCAGCCCCTGGGGTGCCCCCTGGCCCCACCTCCGGGCCTGCTGGACCTCTGGGGCCTTCCATCCGAGGTCATGAGGGGGACCTGGTGAGGGGAGTCTGTCCAAACCAGCTTTTAATAAGTTGCTCCTGAAAGTCTCCGGGCCTTCTACGGGGAGCCATGGGGTTTGTCAAGCGTTCTTCCCACCCTTTCCGATGTCTGCAGTTAGTCACAGTTCTGTTTTCTAAAGCGGGCCACCACATGACCCAAAGTGGTTCCTCCCGGAGCCCATCAGCCTGAATCACGCCGTGAATTCAGCCACGGGCACTTCCTGCTTTGGTTCCTCCAAACCCCAGGGCAATGCGTTTCCTAAAATGATCTCGCCTGAAGATGACAGGACGTTCACCCCAACGTGTCCCTCCACGCCCTGTCACAACCACAAGTTCTGACAACCTGGAGGCCAGCGCCTGCAGGCTCCCCGAATCTCTAACCTCCCCGAATCTTCACACCCTCCCTTACAGGGGCCTCACTACCACCCAGGCTCCTAAACTCACCGTCAACTTTCTAACAAAAAGGAAAATGAAACCCTGCTGCACCTGACAGCGCCCGTCAATCTCTGAGCACCCACCCCCTTCCTGACGGTTCCGTGGTAGGCAAATGTGAGTGTCATCCCACAGGGGCCCAGGACCCGCCCCCGGCTCACAAACTGCACGAATAGCACAGAGATCAGGAGGGCAGGCTGCCAAGAGAATAGGCCTGCGGGAAGACTAACAACTCTCAATTATCCAGGACCTCCTCACCCATCCAGCTCTGCCTCTCTGCTGCCCGCTTCCCAGAAGACCAGTGGGAAGCCATTAAGCCCTTCCCAGCCCAGCCTCACCACCCCCATTCCTGCCTCTGAGCCCAATTAGGGTTTTCGGCCTTTTGTTTATATGGGGGAACCCCAAGCAGGCCAGGCACCCAAACTTTGAGAACTGAGGCAGGAGAGCTGGCTAACTCACACACAAGAGCATCTTGCTCCTTCTGCTGTTGTTTTCATGTCCCCGCTGTTCATCACAGTATGCTCTGGACTACTGGGGTTCTAGGCCCACTGACACCAGACCAGACTGGCCCGCAATGTACTAGACACACACCAGTTCCTAGAAGCAAAGACAAGAAGCATTTCCCTTGGGGACCAGCCCATTATTCAGGCACACATTCTTCGTATTCCAAGGGCATAAATGGCACCCATAAAAAGCCGTAAGAGTCCAGAACATTCCACTTACTTGCTATTCAGTGGCAGATTTCTTTCACCGGTTCCTTCTGATCTCAACCCAAACGTGACCCGCTCTGAGCGCTTCTCTCCCCTCCTGTGCTTTCAAACGTTCTTTGCAGCGCTCAGTGTTCTCACACTACTGGTCTGTGTATTCATCACAACTGACGCCCCGTTCCAGAAAAGCAAGAGCCTGGGCTATCCCTGCTCCCCAGGCCGAACAAACTGGGAGAGGGAAGTGGCATTTATGTCTATAACTGATCCAAGTCACAAAGAAGACCTGAAATGACTTTCGGCGAGGGCGGCGTCAGAACAGGTGAGGACACACATCACGGAGGCAGCAGGAATGACAGAGGAGTGACTGTCATTTATCATCTCGTTTAGGATGTATGACTTGATAAGAGACGAATACAAGCCAGTTTGGGCCCTTAAACTGTAAGGCTTGTGAGAGAGGAATGGCCAATTTGTTTGGGGGTATTTGGAAGCCACGGAAGGGTGACAAGGCCCTACCCACAGGGAACTGAATCAAGTAATCTGGTAAAAGCATCCCTGATGGGAGGTGCCAGGGTACTACTTCCCCACCCCCCACCCCCGCCATAAAAATCCCAGAGGGAAATGCATGGGGGTACACACGTCCCCTAAAGATCGAAGTGTCACACGCATCCCTAGGAATACACAGGTCCCAGGGAGAGATTCATGGAGGTCCAGCATCCCAGCGGGTATGCATCCTTGGGGTACACTCAACCTGGAGTTACAAGGAGACTTTCTGGGGCATAAGTCAGCCTCAGGTGGTTTATGGAAATCAGTCTACACACCCCTCTCCCGTCCCTTCTTTCCCAGGACACCAGCCTGAGGTCAGCCCCAGGGTTTTCTCCCCCACATGCCTTATCTTGGCTGCCTCTTCCGCTCCCCGTTCCTAGCAAGCACGGCTCACCCAGACCCATCCGGAATCTGCCCCAGGCCTGAACAAAGGGAAAATTCAGGAATGCGGTCCTCAGAGAGGCCCGGTGAACGGCGGTGTGTTTAAAAGCACACACAGGCCCACAGAAGTTCCCGCCCTTGCAACTCTGAAAAAACTTTAAACTGTAAGAGAGCGCAGGTAGTTTTTTAGAATAATTTTCGTAAGCGCAAAAGGGGGAGGGGAGCTCTGTAGCCCTCGGTCGCAGCACCCCCACCCCCCACCCCGGCGGGTGGCCTGCACACGCTGTGCCCCTTTCCTTCCTCCCGGCTCCAGGGCGAGGGCCGCGTCCCCTGCGGGGGTTCCCGCGCCAAAAACACCAACTGGGCCCCTGGCCCGTGCCCAGCGGGCACTAAGTGACCAGTAAATGCTCAGCGCATGGAGGGTCACACGCATGGCCAGACGTCGGCCTGCAGGCGGGGTGGCTCCCGAGCGGCGCTAAGCGAAGGGCGACTCCAGCAAGCGTGGGCGCGGGGCCGCTCTCCGCGGGCTGGGGGGTCCGGGCCTCTCGCTCCAAGTCCGCCTTCCGCACCAGCGGCCATCTGCCAACGGCCGGGGAGGGGGCGGCCGGGCCCGGGAACGAACGTTCCCCGCCAGGGTTTAAAGGTCTCAGCAGCAGGAAGGAGCGAGGGTCAAGGGCGCTCCCGAAGGTCACGGCGGCGCGCCGCGCGGGCCCGCGGGG
Organism: Neomonachus schauinslandi; assembly: GCF_002201575.2. NCBI lineage: Eukaryota > Metazoa > Chordata > Mammalia > Carnivora > Phocidae > Neomonachus > Neomonachus schauinslandi. Next base: position 5,550,820 of record NC_058407.1, read on the forward strand.
TCGGTCGGGGGCGGGGAGGGCCCGGAGCGCGCGGGCCGGGGAGCCACCCCGGCGAGGCCCGGCGGGGGACGCGTGGTCCCGCCAGAGCTCGGG